>NW_015386745.1:950247-954502 GCF_001527695.2 Protobothrops mucrosquamatus | reverse complement strand
CCCCCCTCCCCTCAACTGGACATCACAAATTCCTCAGGTTTAGTCATGCCCACCGACACTACTATTACAGGGACTCACCATTTGGCTTCTCTTCAGCACCTAGAGTGTTACCAGGGTACTGGCTGTACTGGCCGCCTACCTGGGACAGTCTCCAATTAGGGTCCAATGTTATTTGGACGACTTATTAGTACAGCCCTCCTCCGCCCGGAGCGTTCAATCAGACCTCACTTTTGCAATCAGGATTTTTCAAGGGCATGGGCTTTCTGTCAACCAGCCAGGATCACCCTTACCACGGACGCCACTCTATTTGGCTGGGGAGCACACCTCCAGTCGCAGTGGGCTCATGGGCGGTAGTCCCAGGAGGAACTAAAAAACAATATAACCTGGCTGGAACTCAGGGCCATACATCTGGCCCTTCAATACTTCTGCTACGTAGTGGCAGGACAGCATGTCTTGGTACTTACCGACAGCATTGTTGCCAAGGCACACGTCAACAGACGGGAGGACAAGATCCAGGCCTCTCATGGAGGAGGCCCAGTTGTTGGGGGTTTGGGCGGAGTTGAACTTTGCTTCCATCAGGGCGGAGCACATATCCGGCGTGGCCAACCAACAGGCAGACTCCTTGAGCAGAGCCACTGTGGACCATGCCGAATGGCGACTGGATCCGGGGGTATTCCGGGAGATCGTGGACAGGTTTGGTTCCCCAACTTTAGACCTTTTTGCTTCCCCAACCAACTCCCAACTCCCCAGATTCTTTTCCAGGTTCCCATCTCCGACAGCAGGGGGGACGGATACTCTTTGCAGCCCCTGGCCCAGGGGACTTCTTTATGCCTTTCCTCCCCTGCCGCTCCTTCCCGCCACAATCCGGAGGACTCTACGCGAATGGGCGGAGATCTTGCTGGTGTCACCTCGCTGGCCAAGGTGGCTGTGGTTCGGCGACCTGATGGAGCTCTCCGTCTCTCCTCCGTGGAGGTTACCAGCAGGTTGTATTTCCCTCACTCGGTACCGTTTGGCACTTGAACGGCAGGCCTTGAGCCGTGCCTCTTATTCGTCGAGGGTGATAGCCATGATTCTGCAATCCAGGCGCCCCTCGACGAATTGAATATATGATGCCACATGGAGGAGCTTCTGCGCTTGGTGTTCCGGGCATAAGGTGGAACTCTCGGCTATCTTAGTGCCGATTGTGTTAGAATTTCTCATGGATGGTTGGGACAAAGGGTTATCCCTGAACACCATCCGTAGACAGGTTGCAGCTCTTGCTACGGTGATCACGTGTGACAATGCAGTTTCTCTGGCACACCATCCTATGGTTCGCTCCTTTTTGAAGGGGGCATCCAACGCAAGGCCACTACCGGTACATCGCTACCCCTCGTGGGACCTTCACCAGGTCTTACTGGCACTTGTTTCATCACCTTTCGAATCTATTGCCACATGTTCGTTTAGACCTTTGTCTATGAAGGTGGCATTTCTCGTTGCAATCACCTCGGCCAGGCGAATTTCCGCACGGGCTGCCCTTTCTGTCAGCAAAGAACTATGTGTTTTTCATGCGGACAGGGTTATCCTCAGACTAGACCCTTCCTTTGAACCCAAAGTAAACTCCTTATATCATAGATACCAGGAAGTGGTTCTACCAGACTTCTGTCCTAACCCGTCCAATGACATTGAAAAACAGTGGAACACACTTGACGTACGCAGGGCCCTGCAATGTTACATAAACCGGACTTTGGCATTCCGTAGGTCCGAGGCAATGTTTTATCTTTTCAACCTTCGGCCATGGGGCAGAAGGTCTCATCTTCCACAATAGGGAGATGGATTAGGGCTTGCATCGCCCTGGCATACCAAAGTCAGTCATTGCCAGTTCCTAGGCATATAACTGCCCATTCCACCCGGGGCGCTGCTACTTCGGCGGCTTGGGCGACTCAGGCATCCATAGGGGAAATTTGTAGGGCAGCGGCGTGGTCCTCGCCCTCGTCCTTTGTCCGTCACTATAAAATTGACAAGTATGCATCATCCGATGCCTCATTTGGTCGCAGGGTGTTAAGGCATGTATCCTCATCTAGCGGGACCCAGGCCCAGACTGATTCCCCCCCCTTAGGGACACAGGGCTTTGGTATGTCCCATCTATGTGGATTCTCCATCCAATCATGCTGTGAGAAAGGGCGTTGTCTTACCTGAACGCCTATTCTCAGCATGATGATGGAGAATCCACCCCCACCCGTTTTAGGGTCTGTAGGCCCTGGGTCCGGTAACTGAACAGTACACGCATCGGACTAACGTCTGTGTATCGCCTTAGTCTCAAACTGGGGTGCAGATGGCACAGCAGAGGCGTATCTACACTTAAGACTTAGTCTGATTGGAGCAGGAAGATTAAGACAACCCATCTATGTGGATTCTCCATCATCATGCTGAGAATAGGCGTTCAGGTAAGACAACGCCCTTTCTCCTCTCTCTTTCTCCTCACTGCTTCTCTCACAGAACCTCCTCGTCTTCTCCCTCTCTCTTTCTCCTCACTGTTTTTCTCACAGAAGCCTCTCCTGTTCTCCTCTCTCTTTCTCCATCCCCTTCTCTTTCCCTATCATCTTTCTTTTCTCTCCCTCTCCTGCCAAAGCCTCCTCCTTTTATATCCTCTCCTCTCTCCCCCCTCCTCCTTTTCTCTTCTGGGTGCGCCAGTCTCTGGGACTCAGGGAGAGGTCCAGCATTGGTCACAACCCCAGTCTCACTCCCCTATGCAATCACCCACTTCCCAGCTGGCCATTGCACACAATACTGATCAGCTGGAGCTATGTGCACTAATCCTGGGCCCTCAGCAGAGCCCTGGCAACACCACGGCTCCAGCTGACTCTCTGCCCGAAGACTGTGTGCAGCTGCCTGCCACCCCTGATGCCGCCAAAAGCACCAATCAGCTGGAGCTGTGCGCACCGATCCTGGGCCCTTAGCAGAGCCCCAGCAACACCACAGCTCCAGCTGAATCTCCCCCCAGGCCTGTGTGGCTTTGCTGCCACTTCAGCTCATCCCCCTGCTACACTTGTCTATTGCGAGATGCCGAAGTATCACCCTAGTCCAGCGTAAGCGGCTAGGTATACTGTATAGAGTAGACTATTCAAAATATTTTTCTGCACTTTAACTCACCAATACATACTTCAATTAGCAGGAAACACCAACACATTTTATTTATTTATTTTTATTTATTTATCACATTTATCACATTTTGAACTGCCCAACTCCCTCACAAAGGGACTCATGACTTCTGCTGATTTCAGTTGGCAGATTTATCTCCCATGACTCACAAATATTTGAGTCCAGTCTTTTGTTCTTAATATTGTCAATAATTTGCTCACCTAAGGAGACCAATCTTGAGTTAAAGTCACTTCCGACTGGGATAAATGCACTGTGGATACATTTATCTATGTTCTATTAAAATGTACTTTCTCACTTACTTGCTTAAACATATATGATAGTCCAGTTCAAAAGGATTCTTTTACTAATTTTTTAGATCCTAGGGTCATGCAAAAAGCTGAAGGGAAATGCATGGGGGAAAAAATAAAGGTTATGCAACAGTACAAAATTAAAATGGAATATTGACAACATTCATTGATAGTGTTTACCATTTATTTAAATAGATTTAATAAGGGATTGGGTACATTAATGGAGGATGAGGAGTTACTGTTCAGGAAGGCAAAACAAAAAAAGCAATTGGCGACAACTGGATTTTTGTTGCCTTTCAATACAAATTGCTGATATGCACAAGGAGTACAACGGTATTGCCTTCACAAATGATACAGTGATCATCTCATTGAGTCCAACTTACTCCCAGTGACTTCTTGAAAAGGTCCATGAGTTTCATAGCAATATTATGGATGCAATTTGTCATTTCTTTTGTCTTGATTTCTCAATCTGGCTTTTTTTTAACTTCTCAGGAAGTCTCCCATAGATGATCAACCATGCTCTGAGAACTATTTGAAGGAATAATGCAATGAAATAATGGCACTGAAGATTCATAGACAGAAAACAAGAATTATTGTACCACCATCTTGTGTACTAAGGAGAAATATCAGCTACAGAAAACTTGTTAAGCAAGAGCTTTAAGGAAACTTATGTTTTTGACACTACTGATGCATTATTGATAATCTTTTTCCAGCTCCAAATCCTATCAACATTTTTGAGACAAATATTTTTATTTTGGAACTTCTGGTGCTTCTTTTATATTTTTATAGTATCTATATATTACAATGTGATGTATTTATAATATATTATA
>NW_015386745.1:945716-947737 GCF_001527695.2 Protobothrops mucrosquamatus | reverse complement strand
TACAGAAAACTTGTTAAGCAAGAGCTTTAAGGAAACTTATGTTTTTGACACTACTGATGCATTATTGATAATCTTTTTCCAGCTCCAAATCCTATCAACATTTTTGAGACAAATATTTTTATTTTGGAACTTCTGGTGCTTCTTTTATATTTTTATAGTATCTATATATTACAATGTGATGTATTTATAATATATTATACAGCACTTTCATAAGCCATTTAATTCACCTATTATCAATTAATTGGATAGTTCTATAGGTTCTATTTTATTATCTGATCATGCTCTAATGACATTAACGATTTTTGGAAGGAATAATCAAGATGGCTTAACATTATATTTTAATATGTTACTGTTATACGAAGAAAGAAGATTTAACAGACTGTGCATCTATCGTACAATATCCTTAATTTCAAATACTAGTAAAATAATGCTTAGGATTATGCATCGCAAATGAGAGCCTTACATAGAAGGCAAGACATGAGATGTTCAAATTGACTTTAGAAAGGCCAAAGAACATGAGACATTATTGCTGATTTGTGCTGAATAATTGACAAAACCAAATACTATTAAAAAGAAATCAATAAGTTCTTCACTATCTATGGAAAGGCTTTTGATTGTGTTGATCATGTCAATGTCCGTAGGAAAATCCATCTCATGCAAATTGTTCTCATGCAAAGCATGTACACAGGACAGGATGTCACTATCCAGACAGAACATGATAAAACAGACAGCAAAGAAGTGAAGTAAGGCTGTATACTCTCTCCTTATTTATTCAATCATTTTTATGGAATATTGAGGGAGGTGGGGCTGGAAGATGAGTGTGGTTTGGAAACTGGACGAAGAAACATAAATAATCAACACTATGTTGTTGTTCTTCTTCTTCTTCTTGTTGTTGTTAGCCTCCCATCTTACCACAGGGCAACTTTGGATGGCTTACAATAATTTTGGTTCATGACTATGTTGAGGGCACTATTCGGATAACTGAAAATGTAAAGTTCTGTAAAGTCTAGTAATGAAAATCAAGGAACACCATGAAGAAAAATGGACTAAGATTAAATACGAAGAAGATAAAACTCATGACAATTCATACAGCAAAGTCAAAGAGCACAGTGAAAAAAAATGGGATAAAGATTAAACATAAAGTAGACAGCAACCGGAATTAGAATTTATAATAAGCATACTGAAATGGAGGGTAATTTCTGCCTTTTAAACTCAACTGTCAACAATAACCCAACTGGTAATGAAGAAATATTTCACAGGCTTGTATTGGTTAGAGTAGCAATGAAGGCCCTGGAAAAGATATTCATATGCCATGATGTGTCTATATCAACAAATTATATCTTATACCTGAGATCAGAACAGTGAAGCCATGGTTTGCTATGATATGCTGTAGAAATAAAAGTTGATCTTTGAAGAAACAAGATAGAAAGAGACACAGTATTTATGCTTTTGAACTTTGGTGTTGGAGAAGATTTCATTTCATTTATTTCATTTATTTCATTTATACCCCGCCCTTCTCCCGGAGGACTCAGGGCGGCTTACAGCCAGTTTAAAACAATCCCACATAAATACCAAATACAAATCTAAAATAATTAAGAAAAAATATTTGAATTGGCCGCTCTATTAAAATTTTGTTAAAACCAATTAAAATACCCCCTAGGCCAGTCCTGCCTGCTGAAACAGCCAAGTCTTGAGGGCGCGGCGGAAGGAGGGGAGATCCGGAATCACCCGGATCTCTGGGGGCAGCTCGTTCCAGAGGGTGGGCACTCCGACAGAGAAGGCTCTCCCCCTGGAGGTCGCCAACCGACACTGTCTGGTTGGTGGCACCCTGAGGAGGCCCTCTCTGTGGGAGCGTATCGGCCGGTGGGAGGTAATCTGTGGCAGAAGGCGGTCTCGGAGGTAACCAGGTCCGATGCCATGGCACGCTTTAAAGGTGATAATCAGCACCTTGAAGCGCACTCGGAAGACCACAGGCAGCCAGTGCAGCTCGCGCAGCAGCGGCGTTACATGGGAGCGACGAG
>NW_015386745.1:935900-944560 GCF_001527695.2 Protobothrops mucrosquamatus | reverse complement strand
CAAATCAAGACGGAGTTCTTATCTGAGGCTCAAATGACCAGACTGAGATTATCATAGTTCAAACACATTATGTGACAATCTAGGTCTCTGGAGATATCTATAATGGTGGGAAGGGTGGAAGGAAAAAGAAGATGTCCATTAGCAAGGTTGGTGGATAAAATTACAGCAGGAATAGATGCACCTTTAGAACATTTGAAGGAGCAGATTAGAGACAGATTGTCACACAGGAAAATGTATGTGGTTTCTCATTTGATGGCACATAATCCACCAGTCAATTGATCAACAGCAAAAATAATCTGAGATTTTCTTTAAACATACTGTATATGCAATGGTTTTGTGGATTCTGTAGGAGATTTTAAACATTTTGTGAGGTATACAGTATAGGATTATAGCATATGCCGGGAGTGGAATGGGACAACTCACCACAGCCAACTCATTGCGGAACAACTGGCTACAGCCAACTCATTGTGGGACAACTCATTGTGGGACAATTCAACAATTCAATTTAATTATTTAAAATAATTAAAACATTATTTAATTAATTAAAGTCCCTCCTTTGGCATCCTCTCTTTTACGATTATATTCCACTATTTCTTCGATATTAGTGTAAATTTTGTCCCACGGCAAGTTGACCACGGTGAGTTGGCTGTAGCAAGTTGGCTGGCTGTGGCAAGTTGTCATACACCCTGCCAGGAGTCCCCAATCCCCAGGCTGAAACTGGTCCCTGGTGCCAAAAAGGTTGGGAATCATTGATATATGCTATAGCATATGGAAGAAAAATGAACAATACCTACATTTGGAAAGGCAAGTTAAGAAAACTTTGAATATTAATACAAGAAACTATATGTCAGAATTTTATAATGATTTCAGTATCAGTATGCTAAACTGGAACTTGATCGTTTATGTTTCCGAAAAGAAATTATATTAATCAGTCTTATTAGTCAGAGATAGAATTTCACTGAAACAGTTGTAACAGCACAGTAAAATACCTATAATTTATGATTCTATGATACAGTATATTACATAGTGAGGTAGAATTCATTTATAATTATTCAACTATTATATTTCTCTTAATATTTTAAATTTAGAGATTGTATATAAACTCAGATCAGTTTTTTATAACTTTATTAAATTTCAACATCAAATATGAAAAATACAGACTAACATAAAGGGGAAAGAGAAAGAGAATGATAAAACAAGTTAAAAAGTCAAAAATATACATAAAACAAATAAAATAAAGGTGACATCCAATTTTCTTTTACTACAGAGATATTGACCATACAACCACATCTCTTTAAGTTTAAATAAGTAACACTGATCTTAAAGAAATATCTTTAATCAACATTATACTAAAACAGTATTCATAAAATGTGCTCTTAATTTCATCTAAAAATAATAAGTTATTAAATGTAGATAACCTTACATTTGAAAAGCTACAATATTTCTCTAGTCAAAACCAATGTGATCTAATGTTCAACTCCCAAAACCAAAAGTTGATTCTTTTCTATTTAGTAAGAAATCTAACAATGGCCTCCAGATTGCATGCAATTGTCAGATTATTGTCTCTAAACAAAACAGTCAATTTTGTCATCTCAGCTAGCTCCATTAACTTCAAAATCTATTCTTCCATTTTGGGTATATATTCTTTTTTCCATCTTTGGCCATATAAGAACCTTGCTACCATTGTCATATGTCATAGATAAGAATTTTTTAAAACAGTAATTTTAGGAAAAAAAATCAAGATTATTGAAAAGATTAAGTCTTTTAATATTGCAGGATATATAATTAATTTTATGAAAAACTGGGCTAGATAGGCTTCTACTAAACAGATAATATAATGTATTGTAAAATATAAAAAGGTTTGGCTTTTATATTGTTAGAGATCAATAATAAGTCTTTTGAAACCTTGTACTAAAACTATCAAGCCTATATAATGAACTTTATTTTGAAGCCTGGTAATTCCACTATCAATAGTGTGAGTAATTATCCAATGTCACTCATAAATATGGATGCAAAATGTTGCAGAATGTGACACTATCAGTAATGTGTAATACACAATTTGGTTCATGAAAGATGTCAAGCTTTAACAATATGAAATTACTTGTTGGTATTTTAACAATACAAGCCAAGAACCTTGAAACTGCTATAGCGGTTTTGTTAGGGGTAGGAAAAACTTTTGGCAAGATACAGATCTGCAATATGTTATTTAAAAAAAGAGCTCTTTAGCTATGTTTCATGGGTTAAAAGTATATTATTTTAGCTATTCTACTTAAATGATTACAAGTAGGATTATTTTCTCACATATTAAAATGTAGCATGGACCTAAGGATGTCCTTTATTTCCTTTCATATTTAACTTGGTTCTAGAACATTTGGTTTGTCTTATGAGACAAATTAGAAGCTTTCAAAGTACCGTATATAGTGTGAAAAACAGATTCCAAGAATCAGCTGAAAATGTCTCTGCATCTTTCTTTATTTTCTAGGTTCAGTAGCAATACCCACACAAGTCTAAGCCTAGTCAACCTAACAGACCTTTCAAACCCCCAATTCTTCAAACATCTGGAGCAGGGGTAGTCAACCTTGGTTCTTTTATGACTCGTGGACTTCAACTCCCAGAATTCCTGAGCCAGCACAGCTGGCTCAGGAATTCTGGGAGTTGAAGTCCACGAATCATAAAAGAGCCAAGGTTGACTACCCCTGATCTGGAGGATAGGCAGGTTAGGCTTCCTACCAGAGGTCTGGCCTATCCACGCATGTTTCCATAGGGCTGACTTTTTCACAATGGTTATGTGCATGAATAAACGTAGATCTGAAGTGAATACTATTTCTTTGTCTTTATCTGATCTGAATATGCAATGGAGATTCTCCACTTTCCTCTTTTTCTCAGATGCTGGAGAGGATGAAGAGTCCTCTTCCCTCACTTTTTGCTTCCTGATCACATAGATTTCTTTGGAGGGAAGGAATGAGCATAGCTTGAATAGACAAATACAAGTAGAGCAGGGGTGTCTAACTCCCAACGTCACTTGACGTGTCTTGATGTATCGCGACTTTTTTTTCTATTGCCGGCAATGGGGTGGGCGCAGTTTTGCTAGGATGCATCCGACCCGCGGGCCGGCAGTTTGACACCCTTGAAGTAGAGAATCAGTGGAAGAACCTTCCATGAGGTAAAGGAGAGAAGCACTGAACTCTTCTCAGAAAGAAAAGGAAAGAAAAAGACTTGAAGGTACAAATAATTATGAAAGTTCTTCTCACATGATGAAAAGCAAACAACCTGATACAAGATGAAGTCATTGCCAAACCAAGGAACATATGGAAGCTTTATCTGTTGTTCAAAACTGCCCTTTATGCACAGTGCACTAAGTAGAAGAGTCATCAGAATAATAATAATAATGATAAAGTTGGAAGGGACCTTGGAGGTCATCTAGTCCAACTCCCTGCTCAGGCAGGAAACCCTACACCATTTCGGACAAATGGCTGTCCAGTTTCTTCTTTAAAACTTCCAGTGTTGGAGCATTCACCGCTTCTGGAGGCAGGTTGTTCCACTGGTTAATTGTTCTAACTGTCAGGAAGTTTCTCCTTAGTTCTAGGTTGCTTCTCTCTTTGGTTAGTTTCCATCCATTGCTTCTTGTCCTGCCTTCAGGTGCTTTGGAGAATAGCTTGACTCCCTCTTCTTTGTGGCAGCCCCTGAGATATTGGAACACTGCTATTATGTCCCCTCTCGTCCTTCTCTTCGTTAAACTAGACATACCCAATTCCAGCAACCATTTCTTATAAGTTTTAGCCTCCAAAATTGAACACTTTGCTTATTTATGTTTATAATTCACAATCAAACAATCTTTAAACTTAAAAAAATTGAAAAGAGACAACTTTAAAAAAATTCAGAATACAAACTAAGAAAGTAAAGAGAGAAAGAAGAAAAACCCTTAAATTTTATACTTATAAATAGTCAGTGGTTTAGAACAGTGATTATAATATAAATAACCCTGCATCTGATAGATAGCGATTGCTGGATCAGATTCATTGTAGCAAAGCGATGAAGCCATTATAAAAGCTTCATTGCTTCGCTACAATGATTCTGAGCCTTAGTGTCCTGGGAAATATATTCTTAGAGTATCTTTTCTTGCTAGTCAAGGAAAGGTCTGATATACTGTACAGGTGGCTAGGGCTGAACAACAGTTGTTGCTGTATGCACAACATATTTCTTTGTAATTTTAAAGATGCTTAATTTTGCAGAGGTTGAACTACAGTATGATAAATTTTCTATACAATTGGAGTGAAACTCTTCACTTCAATATACGGTACATTTAGAGTGAAACTATTACATGGCCAACCAATTGTAAGGTTTACATAGAAATACATTAAAAAGTGAGAGCTTATACTGTATATTGAGCAGATTCTGTTCAACATTTGGGGGAATACTCTTTCTAAGGAAGATGTAAATATTTAAAACTGTAAAACACCAAGTGGTAACGATACTCAAATCAGAAAATGGGACGTTTAATCTTCAAAACATCCAATTGTCCTTGATACATATTAATTTCTGGTTTTTTTTTTTTAAATGAAAATGGCATTGAGTATGTACCAATATGCTCACAGCTAGAGAGAGCTATGCTTTGGAACTTTTGATATCCTGGCAAAGTTATGGTAGAATTTAGTTGTATTATCAGCATTAAAGACAGGCATTTTTGGATGTTATTGGAAGAGAACAAGAAGGAAGCATTCTTGCTATTATGAAAAATTGACCTTATGGAAGAATCCTTATTTTAAATATCAGAGTTTTATTGTAGTTTGGGGTGGATTGGAGGAGGCCAAATTTAGATTGAAAATTGAATTAACATCCTCAGTACCATAACATTTTATACATGTTATAACAGTCTGGTATTTTTTTAAGAACCTCTAAATCAGGGGTCCCCAACCCCTGGTCTGTGGACTGGCACCGGTCCACAGCATGTCAGAAACCAGTCAGTGCAAACAAGCAAAGCCCTATCTGCGGGATGCAGGCAGTACCTGAAACCAGAGGCGTAGCGTGGGGGGTGCAGGGGGGGCCGGCCGCACCGGGCGCAACATCTGGGGGGGCGCGCTCGTACTCGCAGCTCTCTGCCCCTGCCTGGCTCACTCACTCTCTCTGCAGTGCTGGCTGTGCGAATCCGATCCGAGCCGCCGGGTCGCCGCCCACTGTGGAGGGGGGGGCGCAAATTACTTGCCTTGCCCCGGGTGCTGACAACCCACGCTACGCCACTGCCTGAAACCACGCCCCTTCCGGTCCGTGGAAAAACCTCTCTCCACGGAACCGGTCCCTGGTGTCCAAAAGGTTGGGGGCCTCTGCTCTAAATGATGTCCTAAATAACTTTTTGTGGTAGCTCATTGTATCCATTCTTCATCTGTTTATAGGAGAAAGAGAAGATCCATTTGAAACCCCAAGCTGGATAGGACTTTGCCATTCTTCCCTGTGAGATTTATATTTGCCATCTGAGCTATTTGAGAGATCATTGTAGTGATTTGCTCACTTCTGAGTAATGGATTATTCTTGTGTAATATGCAAATGTGATTATACTTGAATCATTAACAGCAGTGTGCCAGTAAATGAATAAAAGGACAGAGCTATATTAATAGCATAGAACATTTTTGTTGTCAAGAGAGGGATAAAGCCTTTGCTGGATCTGCCAGTTTTAATGTTTGTCTAAATAAACATAATATGATGTCAGAAATATTTGGAATGGAGAGAGCTGAGACCAGTGGTGGGATTCAGCCAGTTTGCACCAGTTCGGCAGAACCAGTAGCTAATTTTTTGTTGCCCGGGCCCAGAATGGACTTCCAGAAACAGCATCCACACAGAGAACCGGTTGTTCACATATTTGAATCCCACTACTGGCTGAGACACATCAGCTGAAGCTTCCAGAGAAGTTGATATTTAAAGGTAACGTTGCAGAAAACTGGAGAAGGTAGAAGCAAAGGTTTGAGATGTATTGTACAATTAGTGGACCTGAAAATAAAATACTAAAAAACATCAAGCAGCTTTGTTCCTCCATATTACTGAGGAGGAATCCACATATGTGTTTAATATCTTCTTGTTTGATGTGGATATTATGTGCCAAGTTTCAAGTTCACAGGTAGTCTTCAACCTACGACCATTTCTTTAGTGACCATTCAAAGTTACAATGGCACTGAAAAAAGTGACATGAACATTTTTCACAGTTACAACTCATGGTCACATGAGCAAAATTTGGATGCTTGGCAACTGGCATGTATTTATGTATTTATGACGGTTGCAGTGACCCAGGGTCATGTGTTCGCCTTTTACGAACTTCTGACAAGCAAAGTCAATGGGAAAGCCAGATTCACTAGCTTAACAACTGCAGTGATTTACTTAACAACTGTGGCAAGAAAGGTCATAAAATGGGGCAAAACTCGCTTAACAACTGTCTTGCTTAGCAATGGAAATTTTGGACTCAGTTATGGTCGTAAGTCAAGGAGTACCTGTATTTATTTATTTTATTGAACCAATTTATAAGGCTGCCTGGGGTCCACAGGTCTGCTGTCAGAACCACATTTTCAGCCTTCTGCAAAAGTAACAAGGTGGGGGCTAATACTGTTTCCTCCTCCTATTTCCACAACAACCATGTGAAGTAAGTTGGGCTGAGAGAGCATGGCTGACCCAAAGTCCCCCAACAGTTCTTTTAACTAATTATAATGTTTATAAGCCGACCAGAGTTGTCTATGGACAAGATGGGTGGTGCATACATTTTAGATAGATAGATAGATAGATAGATAGATAGATAGATAGATAGATAGATAGATAGATAGATAGATAGATAGATAGATAGATGGATGGATGGATGGATGGATGGATGGATGGATGGATGGATGGATGGATGGATGGATGGATGGATGGATGGATGGATGGATGGATGGATGGATGGATGGATGATGGACGGACGGACGGACAGACAAAGATTTCATGCATTAGACAAAACTAGAACCCACAGTTTCCTGGCCAGCACCTTAACCACTACACCAAACTGGATCTCAAATATACTACTTAATCTTTGTTTTAAATAAAGAACAATAGAACCTTAAAATGAAACAGTTATATATAATTGATTTTTACAGTAATAATCTTTGGGGCTTAGTAAATAATGTGTTGTCTGGGTTCACATATTTAACAATGATTAATAGTAATTAATTTCTATAATTCCATAGTTAACATGTTACATAATAATACCCTTCCTTGATCCTCTCTTCTTCCAGTAATATTCTTATTTTACCAACATTAAGCAAATACAGTTCTTGGTACTATCTATACATACAAAACTAGATATAGGCGTTTTTCTAATGTTTATACAAATAACAATAATATCAGTATATAACATCCTTTCTAACCAGCTTATATTTCAGTTATATTTGCAATTAAGGTATTCTTATTGAATCAATGTAGATCCTGTTTTTCAAGCTCAGTATTCAAAATATTCTTGTCAGTTATGATTTTCTCCAAGTTAGTTACATTTAAGTGTCCAAACATTTCACTCATGTAAGCCATCCCGATTAATTTTGCATTTCCCATATCATAAACAAGTGCTATTTTAATTATAAATCACATCCCTCTTGCTATAAAATCCATTTATATCCAAAATTTATCTATTCTTTTAACCATATTCAAATAAGTGTTTAGTCGTATAGTACCCCATCTGGTAGGTCAAATTATCTGTTCTTTTAAGTGTAATTCTAGCCTTCTTCCTTTGTCAAGCCACTTTCCAAGTCAGTGTATTCAAATCACCAAGGAATTTTTTCTGTATTTTTATGGATGTTGTTTGGAATGGGAGAGACAATTTAGGTAAAGTGTTTTTGAGGAGGAATGTCACCCATTTATATTCATTAAACAGCTTCAACTTTCTTTCTCCCTCAACTTCTCTTTTCATTTTTTGTCTCCCAAACTCTAGTGATTCTCCTGACAACTCTATAATCCATTTTATTGGATCTTCTTTCTTGTCAGGTATATTTTGAAGTCCTGAAAGATAAGGTGCCTTTTCCACTTCCGATATTATAATGTTTGTAGCCTCCATTTTTGGTCACTTTCCTCTGGTTTATGTTCTGTTTTCTGACTTGCTTGTTCATTCTTTGTCCTCATTTTCTGAGAGTTTTTTTTTTTAGTTGTGAGCTTAAATTAAAGATTTGCTCATTTATGTTGTCTAAATTATTTTTAATCTCATCATGGTTTCTTCTTGTGTCTTCTTTATGTGAAAGAATTGTCTTTTGAATTAATTGCAGCATAGCATGCATTTCCTCTTGGAAGGTGTTTGCCTTGTCTTGAGGTGTCACTCTGTGACACCTGCAGATACCTGCTATACCAGGCTGGGGGCTTCAGATGAGAGTATTAGGTGTGGTTTCCCACTACTTTTGATTATTTATTTATTTATTTATTTATAATAAGACTTATATGCCGCCCTTCTCCCCCATGGGACTCAGGGCGGCTCACAGCATATTAAAAACAATACAAAACATTTCCCTATAAAAGCCAATTAAAACCAAATATTTGTAGCTGTGTCTTGTTTAAAATCATTAAAATTGTCCCTATTTAAAAATTCACCCTAGGTCAGTCCCGCTTGCTGAAAAAGCCATGTCTTGAGGGCGCGGCGGAAGGTTAAGAGATCCGGAATCATCCGA
>NW_015386745.1:922654-935800 GCF_001527695.2 Protobothrops mucrosquamatus | reverse complement strand
GACGGCACCCTGAGGAGGCCCGCTCTGTGGGAGCGTACCGGTCTGTGGGAGGGAATCTGTGGCAGAAGGCGGTCTCGGAGGTATCCAGGTCCTATGCCATGGAGCGCTTTAAAGGTGGTAACTAACACCTTAAAGCGTACCCGGAAGGCCACTGGCAACCAGTGCAGCTCGCGCAGCAGCGGCGTTACATGCAGCATCCATTTTATCTCCCCCCCCTCTAGATATTCTATCAAAAACACCATAATCCCTGAGTATTAGTCTTATCTAATACAACCAATCTTAAAGTCCATACAGCAAAGTCTTGTATAGTTCTCATAATCTTTATGTATGGCCTTTATCTGTGCTTTTTTTGTAAAAAAAAAAAAAAAAAAAAGGTGCCGGAACTCACACATGTCATACAACCCACCTTGCCTACCCAAAAAAGGTGCCGGAACGCTGTTCTGAGCGTTCTATGAGAAAAAAAGCCCTGGCCTTTATAATCCAAAGTGTTCCCAGTTGTTAATCCGCCACTAAAAACAATGTTTTATAATGGTTCTTCTGCTCAGAGGTCCAACAATTATCAATCGGCCAAAATTTGCAGTTCAAAATGAAACAATTTAATGGGAAATTTAAAAAAATCAGTAGCATTTAAAACAATGTTTTTGTTGGGAAGGAGAAACTCGTTTCTTTTGCATAATTTCTGAAATCTGGATTTTAATATCAAGATTGATAGATTGATAGATTGATTGATTATGTGCCATCAAATTGTTTTCTGTTTCCAGTGATCATATGTATAGATTTTCTCCATTATGACCTATTCTTAATCTTTTCTTTCAGATTTCCCAATCATGCATTGCAGCTGGTCATTTTTTTCTTCTTTCTCCTTCCACCTTTCCCAGCAGTGGAGCCTTTTCTAGAAAGATGGATCTTTGTAAAAATGTGTCTGAAGTAGGTTAATTTTAGCCTGGTCATTTGTGCCTCAAGTGAGAACTTTGGATTGATTTGTTCAATGCTTCATTGTCTTCCTAGCTGTCCATGGTATTCTGAGGAGAATCTTCTCCAAGGCTAAAATTCAAAAGCATCATTACTCATCCTATCCTGCTTCTTCAAAGTTCAACTTACACTTCCATAGAGTGTCAATAGTTACTAGTTACTAGTTCTGTTGATGCTTCAGATTTGGGAGCAATAGTTTTTCAATATAATTTACCAGTAGCTTATGCTTCTAAAGTCATGTCAACTGTACAACCGAAGTATTCACAAACTGTGAAGGAAATTTTACCAGTTGTATCTGCTTCTACAAAATCTCATCAGTTCATTATGGAAATAGAGACAAATTATCATAAGACCTTTGAAGTCATTTTTAAAAAGTCAATGTATAGTGCAACTCCTAGGATTTAAATATGGTTGTTAAATTTGTAGAAATACCAGTTACAAATTATTCATAGAGGAAGAAAAAAAATTAGGTTGTTGACAAAATATCAATTCGTACTAGCAAAGAATTGCTAGCAAAGAATTAGCAGGGTATTTGGTTATGTAATATTTGTAGATTTCTGACTCTAAATTGGGAGACTTTTAAGGTTGTTTTGGAGGATGGTATTTCATAACCCTTGAATGATTTTATTTTGAAACGCTGACTTCAGAAAAAGAACAAGAATGCTATAGATGAACTTTGATGAAAGGATGATCTTTAATGAACAGATGAACTTCACAGGAACTTTGCAAAAAGAAAAAAGAAATACTTATGAACACTCAGTTTTAAAAAGTCATTATACAGCAGTGCCATGGAAATTAAGAACAAAGTTCAAGAGAATCACTTAGGAACAGAAGCATGTAAGAGAAGGGCTAGAGATACAATTTACTGTCAGGTATTTGTGCTCAAATATCTTAAGCATGAAGAATACATCAAACTTATAAAAATAAAAATGTCAAGAAACTGGTGAAAAACATGAAAAAACTCATTAAGACCATGGTAGAAAGTAGCGATGGATATATCTGAATTTCAAAGTAAAGACTATTTTGTTCTGATTGACTACTATACAAGGGGTATATTATTTGGAAAAGTATATTAGTAATGCTGCTATTATTGCATAATACATCGTATTTACTTGACACGATCTTTTAGAAGTAATAGTGGTTCTCAGTTTAGTTCAAACTAAATTTTGTCAATTTGTGAAGTAATGAGATTTTGTACATACTACTTCCTATCCTTATGCTTAAACCAATGATTGTCTAATGCGAACAGTAAAAATAATATTTAAAAAGTCAAAGTTAAGTCAGATTTATAACCTAGCTTTTGACATATGGAAATAATTCATTGGCTGTGGTCAATCTAGAGATGTGTGTGGCTCCCACACAGCTGATGTTCCATAAATCTTTTAAAAACTTGGCAATTCTCCCAGATGTTGGAGTAGAGTGCCTGTAGAACCTTTATCTCTGTTATAGGAAATGTATTTGTCCAGAGGCATAGGATTTTTTTTTCTCTTTTCTTTTATTTATAAGCCACCCAGAGTTGTTGTGCAGCCTTTAAATCTTGTAAATCACCAATTAACTTTTAAGGCATAGACACTTAAAATCAAGACCACCCATGACAACAGTTTTGTTATATTCTCAAGGGAATGTGAAAAAAACCATCTGAGACCAAAAATACCCTCCCCCCCACACACATACACATGCACAAAATAGTACTATAAGGAAAAGATAATGTGAATATTCTGCAAAGTAGGTTTGTTTGTTTGTCTGTGTGTTTTCCCATCTTACAATGGCAACTTTGGAAGTTGCCATTAAAAGTTAATAGAAATAGATAAATAACAATAACAAAAAAGAGCTAATAACAATATATAGACTAGCCACTGAGGGCAACAACAAGCACTACAGAAATAGGTCTCTTAAGTTCCTAACCATGACACTTGGGAATGTAGCCATGTTTAAAAGCTCTCCAGAATGCTAGGAGAGTCAAGGCCAACCATATCTCCAAGGACAAAGTATTCCAGAGGGCAAGCACTGTGTGGAAAAAGCCCAAAAACAATAGAATTGTATATTGTACACATTAGTGTTGAGGTAGTTAATCATAAGAGAGAACTTCTACTGACTACAGGACTAAGTGTATCTTTTGGAAAAGAGTCAGAATCAAAAGTATTGAAAGTATGAAAGAACATTGCTGTAGAAAACAAAGAAACAGATTGGGGTTTTGCAAAAGCATTGTAACATCAGGGGATGGATATTGAAATAAATAAAACAGGGTGTTATGCTGACTGGATTACATCTGAGAAATGGATTATTCATGTGTAAAGTGAAAATTATGGCAGCAATTTGATGATATTTATATCATTAACAGCAGAGTGCTGGTAGATAAATAGAGGCTGTTGTGTTATTAAACTAGAGATATTTTTATTGTCAACAAAACAATAAAGCTCTTCATAGCATTCCTCAGATCTGCCTTTTTAAATGCTTCTGTAAAGAATAATTATAATAGGTGTCTCTAGGACAACTGGTAATCTATATAATTTGTATGCAAAGGCAGGATAGTGAACTATGTCTGCCCACAATATCTATAATGTAGTCAGACACCAACAAACCACATCAACTAATTCTAGAATCTGATGACAATTGAGCATGAAATCATAACTGTAGTCCAAGATCTCCAAGCTATGAGAAAATTCAACGACTGCACAATGAAGCAAGCTTTACATTCAAATTTGTTTTGCATTTTATCACTTCCATTTATAAATAATTAGGCTTCACAGTCTGCTTGTTGGCTTTATTCAATGTGACAACTGTGTGAAATCCCAAATGTTTTTCTTACCTCTGATATCAGCTTGTAAAAATTAAAACTCGTCAGAGCTTCTGAAAACCTATTCAGAAGAATTACTTAGCAAATCTATTGATGTCTCTATGTAAGAATATGCCATTTGTGCTAGGTTAGAGCTAGCATAGTTGGCTATAGAGGATTTTTATGTTCCCTGAACAATAACCATCACTAAGTGTATTACAAGATTATTCTGGATTGATAGCACATTCCTAGAAAACATTTTACTCTGTTTTAATAGCAAGTATGGGAAAATGATTTAGAATGGAAAGGAAACATTGGAAAATTGTCACATGTGAGATCCCATTTATCCAGTCCCTTAATAAAAAAAAAAATAACTGCAGCTTGAGTAAGTTAATATGCAGCCTGAAAAGTGCCCTATTATAAATGTATTTATTCAGTCTTCTGAAACAGGAGACTGCATGTACAATTAATGTGGAAGCTGAGGCATATATTGATGGATAGCATGCACATTTTTTACTACACTTTCCAACAACCTACTTGGATAAAACCACCCACTCCATGGCATACCACTATTATTAATGTGTTCTGCCAAGTACCTGGAATTTCCCTACCTTTCTGCTTTTTGGGGTAGTAAACCTTGGGTACATAGATTGTTGTCTACTTCTGGAACTGCAGGATCAATCATGGCAGACTGTGTTAAACAGACTGTGTGCTGGGGCAGGAAGATCAAAGGACAATCTAAGAAAATGGGCATTCCCTATGGAAGATTCTCTGTGTGAATGTGAAGAAGTACGATGTCCTTCAATATGTATGGAAAAAGACCTCATGCCAGTGAGAGAAAATACTGATGATATTGGGCGAACGTTGTTTAATTTTAATATTTATTCTACATACTTCTTACACATGCTATAATTCTATGACCTATTTTATTCACTCAGTGTTGATTGTTATAGCTCTATAATTTGCAGGTGCTTCTGACACGAAGAAAGAAAATCATGGCAGAATATTCTGTCAACTCCTCAGAGTTAGATCCTGTTTTCCCCAGATTTTTCACTTTCATGAAGACCCATCAAATGACAAAAGACTGTCATTTTCTCCAGAAGGTGCACCTTCTTTGGTTCTGACTATTAATTTTGCTTCATTGTGCTTATTAATTTAATTTTATGATTTTATATACTGTATCTTGAATAGCAATTGCCCTGATCGGTCATATTCAAGTATTGCTAACCTGCATGGTATTTGCAAAAGCCAGATGTTTCTGGAAAGTCCACCAGATGATAACAATAGTACTCAATAGCACTTTTGTTTGCTGAATACATTACATATAGGGGCATTCTGTCTGTATTCATCTAATTTCTAGCTATTAAACATCCATAGTGAATGTATCTAACCCTTTTGACAGCCACCATTAAATTTTATGACAAGAGGAAAAAAGCCGTCTTATCTGTCCTTTCTCTCAGTACCAGCCATAATTTTATAAATTTTTGTATCCTCTGCTCCTAGCAAAGCTATTAACCTGAAAGTAGTTTTATCTGCACTGTTGAATTTGATCAAAGAACTGTGTTCAACAGGTCTGTATTTTGTAATGTCGGCTGTGGTTATTATATTAGAAATCTAAAATTGGTCACATGAGTTTATGGCATTGTCTGATGGAAATTATTCAAGTGTACAATTTATTGTAACATCTGCATTTAATTATAGTTCAGTTATTTAGCTTTTGTTATGCATTACATTGTTAATGGGAAGTTCATTGGATATTGCTAGATGTTCTATGAAGGTTGAAAGCTACCTAAAATGGGCTGTTTTGTCTCATAGGAGAGCAAGAAGCATCAATCAATCAATCAATAAATAAATAAACAAACAAACAAAAAATTCTAACTTCATACACAAAAAATGCCTTTTTTTTTTTTGCTGTAGTCCTCCCTGCTATCTCTTATTCTCCCAGTAATTACATTGTATATACTAGAATAGGTTTTCTTCCACATATATTTTTTGCCTGAGTATCATGTTTACAGAAAATAGAACAAATAAAAATAATGGGCAATCTCTGTCTTTGGCTAAGAGAAAGAACCAGCTAAGACAATATCTGCAAAAATGAAGTGGGTCTTTAACATTATTTAAGATGTATCAGGAAGTGAACAACTTACAGTTGTTTGCCACTGGAGAAAGGTCATTCATTGCCTGACAGGGATCAGAACAAATTAGAATATGCTCCTAAAAAAATAAATGTTTAATGTGCACAAGTCTCCAGGTTCCGTATTTACTTTAAATGGTTCTTGACGCTTTAAGCCATGCACTGTGTCCTAATGAACAATAGACCCATTGTCTTTGTATTAAACTGTATTGCAACATAGTCTGTACTCCAGCTGTTCTTGTTTACAACTTCTACAACTCTCTTCTTTTTAGTCTTGTGTTTACACAGATAGATGGCTCTGTGTTTGCTCCCTTTGCTAGGAACTGAACAATCTTCCAAACACTGCTGTTTTATGGATAGAATAGAATAGAATAGAATAGAATAATAACTTTATTGTCACTATGAATGTACACTAATCAGCATACATTAAAATGAAATTTCATTGCATACAGCTCTCAAAGGGTCACCACCTCCGATATACACTACATAAATATGACAAAAATAGATAAATAAATAAATACAGAATTATGCATATACCCACATATATTATATGACACAGAGTCTAGTTCTTGCAAGTTTACCAGACGGATGGCATAGGGAACAGAGCTATTACAGAATCGGGTAGTCCTCGTAGAAATACTCTGAAACCTCCTCCCAGAGGGGAACAACAGAAACAGACCTTAAAGTGGGTGTGTGGGGTCTCTAACCATGCTTTGACCTCTAAGCACATAGCACTTATAAGCAGCATCCTGAATACCAGGAAGCAAACTTAGATAGATAGATGATATGTGCAGAGTTGATTTAGAATAAACCATTTTAAGAAAGTGAGAGCAATTTATTTATAATTTACAAAGCATATTATAAAATATCTGGTTTGGAGAGAAGTTGTTAATGATTGATATGCCTCAAGTGAAAAATCACTGTTGTGTATAGAGGCTGATATAGGTAACATTGGTGGTGTATAATTAATACTCAGAATTAATTTATCTTCCTTAATTAACTGAAGACATTTTCATTCTCTTCTGAATAATAAAATGAACCATCTAGTGCTAAAAGCACAAGTTGGTGTGTGCAATATTTTCCTTACTGGAGTAAGCTAATATCAATCTGAAAGCTAATATCAATCTGCTTCACAATTTCTTTTTAAGCTCTTAGTACCAACACACTGGTGCATTATTTCATTTTAGTTTTTTTAATTTATCATTTTAACAAATGACATTTCAACTATATCAGCGGACAATTGGAAAATACAGTTAATGGATCATTTGGTTTTTCCAGTGTAATTAAAGATTTCATCTCCAAAATAAGAACTATACAGCTATATTTTAAAAGATATTGACACAAATAATCCAAGCTTTTAAATTTATATCCCACTTTTAGTTTTGTATAATTCTAAGATGTACTTAATGTTCCTACCTATTTTTCTCCACAACAGCCTTACCTGAGCAAAATAACAATAGCACTTAGATTTATACATCTCTTCACAGTGCTTTACAGCCTTCTCTAAGCAGTTTCCTGAGTCAGCATATTGCCCCAGCAATCTGGGTCCTCATTTTACTCATCTTGGAAGAATGGAAGGCTGAGTCAACTTTGCGCCAGTGAGTATTGAACTCCTGGCAGTGATCTGAATTATCCTGCAATACTGCATTCTAACCACTTCACCACCATGGCACCAGTGGAATGCGTTGACCAGTTGGAATGCTGGCAGGGAAGATTGTAAATCATACTCATATGACCACAGGACCTTGTTACTGTAAGTGAGAGCTGATCATGCAGGTACTGGGAAAACCAGAATTTTGAGGATCAGCCATAAATTATTACTTGTTCAACACTGCTGAAATTTCGAACAGTTACAGAACAAGTGGTCATTAAATGAGGACTACTTGCAATGCAAGTCAGGAGATGTCCAGAAAGAGCAGAACAAGGCAAAAATAGCAAATAAGCTAGGGAACAGTTGTCAGAAGAAGCTGTCCACCACCTAATTAGGAGCTCTTTCCTGCTGTCTTTATAGCAATGCTGGGCAAATTAAATCTACAGAACATACAAGAAAAAACTATTGCAACAACCTCAAGATTTTCAGATGAGTTTGAATTTCAAACAAAGAAGAGATGAGAAGCTATATAGATAAAAAACCAGAATAAAGAGCTTTTATTACAGAGCTTTCCTTTGTTTTAACTTTTTCTCAAAATGACACCATTTTTGCAACTAGTTCTCCAGGCTACATTATCAGCAAAAATGCCCGTGTTTATTGAACTACATCCTTCCCTTTCAAATATTTTATGATGATGTCTAATAAGTGGATATTTGGGGAGTATCATGGTTCAAGCCCCAGCCTATAGGGTTCAGTGAATTTGTGTATGTGTGTGTGTGTGTGTTAATATCCTGAGATGGATGCAAACTCAGATGTGTAAACATTCAGATTCTGTTTGGAAAGGGTTTTTCAGGAGAGTGAATTTCATTATGTTATTTGTCACAGTTTTCTGCCTGGAAAAAGAGATCCAGGACTACAATTATGAGATTATGCAGTACTAAACTGGCCTAATGATTACACCCCCCCCAAAAAATGAGCCAGTATTGTGTAGTGGTTAAGGTATGGTCTAAAAACCAGGAGATTGTGAGTTCTAGTCTTGCCTTAGGCATGAAAAACTGGCTGAGTGAGTTTGGACCAATCACTCTCTCCCAGCCCACCTTCCAGGGTTGTTGTGGGGAAAATAAGATGAAAAAGGATTATTGTGTATGTTTGCTGCCTTGAGATACTTATAAAGTAATAAAGACAGGATAAAAATCTTGTCAAGGTAATGATTTAACAGCTAACCAGCGTATGTAATGTAAGATGTAAGATGTAATGATAGGAATGACTCAACAGGGTCTATGTCTCTATAAAAGCCTTTGTATAAAGGGAAGGTTCTGCTGATGTGTTCTCTCTCTTCCATTTCCTGCTCCAACTGTGGTGTGTTGGATCCTGCTGTATTAGCATGTGTATGTATATTGTTCCTGTTGTATGATATTGTAGATAGTGTAAGATAAACTACCATTTAATTTAGACCACTATTTACTGTGTTTACTCCTGGGTTATCTCGCGCAATAAGACTGTGCACGCTCTAACAAATCTATTAATAAATTTAAAAAAGTTTAATAGGCATGTGGGTCTGTAAAATAATAAAGGAACTTATCCTTGAGATGCCCTACCAATTGCAAGCGCTGTTGTCAGTGAAGTGTTAAAAATTTAACATGGATGACACAACAAGCCTAAAGTAGAGGTGCAAAAAAATATGCTCTATGCGGGGTCCTTGGTGCTCTCTGATGCTTGGTGCTCCTATCAACCCTGAGCTACAAATAGTCTCCTTTTTTGAGTTCTGTGTGCCTGTCCACTTCCCTTCCATTTTGCTTCCCATTTTGCATTTTTGGCAAGGAGGTTATGTCTTGCAGAAGCTGTAGGTACCCAGTTCACTTCTGAACCTCTTCCCAAAATAGATTGTAACCCTGACTACTTTTCAACTGTAGCTATTGACCTAATACATAAAACCTGATGTGGCTTTTGATCTGACAGACGTTACACACCCTTACTCAGAAAATGCCCACCAGAGAAAGAAAGAGGATTGGAAGGCTATGGCTTATTCCAAATGACTTTTGAAAGCTCCCACAGAAGCTATATGTAACTTGTCAGCATCTTTTGGTAATTCCAGGGCTTTTTTTTGTCATAGAACGCCCAGAACAGAGTTCTGGCATCTTTTTTGGATGGAATCTTGTAGGGTAGGCAAGGCGGGTTGTATGGCGTGTGTGAGTTCCGGCACCTTTTTTTTTTTTTTTTTACAAAAAAAGCAGTGGGTAATTCCAAATATAAAGTGTATGTGTGTGGAGGGGGGAAAGGAGGGAATCTATTTATTTTCCAGGATTTATAAAGTTCACTCAGAGAATCAGCATTCATATTTCTGTACTGATTGTCTTCAAATTTTGGATGTTGACTTTATGTCTAAATAGTGTCTGTGTTTCAACTGATTTGCATACTTGTACTGGTACATTTTAATGAATAATAGTTAACTCATACACCAAACATCAACACTGCAGTAATGGAATAGGGTTTACATTCTGCAAAAATATATATTTCACTGCACTTTCTGCATTCTGGTTAGTTCATTTTATGTTCTTTTATGACTGAAGCTCATATTTTCACTAAATAAGGGATATCTGTGTAAGTTGCCTTTTTTTTCCTATTAAATCTCTAGGGAGCTGATGTTGCATATCTAGTTTTAATGTATACTTCATCCTATACTGTATGCAGCAGCTTGCTAGAAAAGTGTAGTGAACACTATTTGTTATTGTATCTTTGCAGGTAATGCTTTCTGATGGATTGCATCTGCAGTAGAACTTGTCATGCCAGGGCAATGAAGGACAAACTCTGATCTGCATTGGTTTCTGAGCAATTATTTGCCTAAACCAGCACAGAGATGATTTGCTATTATTACAGTTGTAGCAAGATACTCTGATAATTAAAAAAAAAAAGTCCAAACTCCAAAGCTATTTCCATTTTTGACTTTCATACAAGACTTCTCCAGTGTTATAATGCTTATAATCCGGGCTACATTTTTTCTTGAATTATGGATTGTTCTCAGACATAGCCAAGCAAGATCTCTTTAATAAGGCCCAATAGCTTTCGGCGGGTGCCGAAAAGGTCTTATGACCTCTTGGAAAAGTCAAGGCTCTCTATCTCAGTCAGAGGGTTAACTTACTGTTCCCCACGGAACAAGAAACACTTGCAGTTTCAACCTTTTGAATCAAATCTTTAATTAATCCTAGGTTGACTTTTCTCCCCTTAGAATTTTCACAGAACCTCATCTCATGCCATGTAAGGCAGCACAGAAGATTTGCCTTTACAAATTCCTTATAACTGCCTAGGTGTGATGCTACATTTGTATGTATGTAGTATTTATTGTTTGCCTCCTTGAGGTATTTGTAAAAACAATAAAGACAGGATATAAATAAATAAATATTATAGATAACTCCTTATAGTGTCACACAAGTAGTTTCAACTTATGACTGCAACAACCCCGTGCCAAAATTTCCATTGCTAAGCAAGACAATTAAGTGAGTTCCCCCCCCCCCATTTTACGACCTTTCTTGCCACAGTTGGTAAGTAAATCATTGCAGCTGCTAAGTTAGTAAAATTGTTGTTAAGTGAATCTTGTTTGTGAAAAGGTTGATCACATGTCCCTGGGACACGCCAACTATCATAAATACATGCCAGTTGCCAAATGTCTGAATTTTGAACATGTGACCATGGGATGCTAAGTGTGAAAAACGGTCATAAGTTACTTTTTATAGTGGTTTGCAACTTCAAATGATCACTAAACAAATGGCTGTAAGTTGAGGACTACCTGTGCAGTCTCTTTCTTTTACTGATGTACGGCGTCTAGTAACAGAGCTGTGCAGAGATCATGCAGTTCATTTTGTGGGCACTTGTTCTCAAGTAGATAAAAAGACCTAGCTTATGTTGGTCTGATGGGAGGTGAACAGGTTTGATCTATTCCTGATCAAGTTGCTCTGCCCTATTATCTAGCAAGGCAAAAGGATAAACACCTGACAGTATCTATGCATTGAAGTAGAAGCTAGGTAGCCATCTGACTGTGATGTATTTATCTGGATTCCTGCACTGAGTATAGGATTGGATCTAATAGTCTAAATAGTGTTTCTCAACTTCAACAGATAGGAAGACTTCATTTCCCAGGATTCCCCAGCCAGCATGCTGATTGGGGTTTTCTGGAAGATGAAGTCCTCTCATCTTAAATTTTTGCTGAGGTTGAGAAACGCTGACCTAAATAGTGTCTTCCAACTGTATGATTTTAGGAATGGAAAGTTTGACAAATGAAACAATTATAAGAACACAAATAGATGAGTAAATGGATAAAAGTTGTACTGTATAGATTAATAAAATATTTTTTCTAATACAAGTTGAGTAGCTTTGAACACTTAATGCTATGCCACATATTAAATTTGCAATATTAATAGCATTATTACTCATCTTAGTTGTAATTTCATATTTACAGATTTATGGCCTGGCACATTTCACAGAGCCCCCAAATTGTCTTAATAGTATACTGCTGTATACTATTTTTTTAAATGTTCATTAATTTTAATAGCTGTTGTTTAAAACATTATAAAATCATTAAAGTGGTTCATATTACCTAAAGATGAGCAGTTAACCATTTCCATTAGGGGCAAACTATTCCCTACTTTTCAGCTCCATTGTTCAGCTGGTCAGTCACCTGCTATTCCTCCATGTAAGTTCTGTTTGTCTCAGATTTAATTAGCTATATGATCTGAACAAAGCTTTCTGAATCATTGCATAACTCATAAAATTTGTTTTTGTTTTGTCTTGACCCACATGGTGGCAGTCTTAGATTTTAATACTGTATTGGATTGCTTAGGCTAGAGCTAATCACAAATAATTAGTAGCTCTTTGTTTGTTCTTTTTGTAGTTGAGCTAATGGAGAAAGAAGTAGGTAAAAAGTACCTATCATTACCAGTAATTACAGGCAACAAACACTTATTAATATACAGTTTGTAGGTAATTTGCTTTTATAAAATACAATTTTCCTGACTTGACTAGGTTCACTTCCTACATAAAGTCAATATTAATTTGATTATAGTTTAATGAAATATACAACTAATTGCATTTGCCCAATACACTAAGCCATAAACTATCATTTACAATTCATGCAAACTGCTAAACCCACTCCAAACTATGTTATGATGTAGCATGTACCAAATTTCTCTCCATCTCCTTCTCTGTGGTAAACCATCTAATTTTAATAGCTTACATAAATACATATTTAAGCTGTGGTTCAGTTTCATCAGTCCAAATAAAATGGTCTTCCATGGGTTCTATTTTTCATACCGCAGTCTAAAGCTAATCTGAAAAGTAAGCACATTCAGCTAATACAAGACATGTTCACTCTGGGGCTGCCAGGATGTTGATTTTATGCTGCAGATATCCAGAGCTGTCATTCACCTTTGAGTATCTTGGTTCACATGACCAGACTACATAATAATAATAATAATAATAATAATAATAATAATAATAATAATAATAATAATAATAATAATAATAATAATAATAATAATAATAATAATAATAATAATAATAATAATAATAATAATAATAATAATAATAATAATAATAGTAAAGTTGGAAGGGACCTTGGAGGTCATCGAGTCCAACCCCCTGCTCAGGCAGGAAACCCTATACCATTTCGGACAAATGGCT
>NW_015386745.1:916286-921673 GCF_001527695.2 Protobothrops mucrosquamatus | reverse complement strand
GTGTAATCCATCTGGTCCTGGCGATTTGAACTCGTCTAGGCTGGACAGGTGCTCACTTACTATTTTCTTGCCTATCTTAACTTGTGTTTCTATTCTGTTTTTTATGGCACTATTTTTGATAGGTTGGTCTGTTTTTTCCTTTTGTGTAAAGACAGATGCAAAAAACGAGTTAAATAGTTCCGCTTTCTCCCTGTTGCTTAATATAATAATTATAATATAATAATAATAATAATAATAATAATAATAATAATAATAATAATAATAATAATAATAATAATAATAATAATAATAATAATAATAATAATAAAGTTGGAAGGGACCTTGGAGGTCATCGAGTCCAACCCCCTGCTCAGGCAGGAAACCCTGTGCCATTTTGGACAACTGGCTGTCCAGTCTCTTCTTAAAAACTTCCAGTGTTGGAACATTCACCGCTTCTGGAGGCAGGTTGTTCCATTGGTTAATTGTTCTGTCAGGAAGTTTCTCCTTAGTTCTAGGTTGCTTCTCTCCTTGATCAGTTTCCATCCGTTGCTTCTTGTATCCCTGGAATAATTCATTACTTATATGAAACACATGGACCAGTCTGATCATTGGCCTCCCCTGACCATTGCCATGCTCACTGAAAGACAAGGTGTTCTTAAAAAAACATCCTGTAAACATACAATGCAGTTCAGCCATGCCCCTTCCCTCCCTACCCCAGATATGCTCCAGATATAACTTAATAGACAAGAATACTATATTCAAGAAGTTCTTCACTGATTAATGATTACGCAATAGACACATTTTTAAGATGGCTTGGATGACAGGCTAGTTATTATTATTATTTTTTTGAAACTTGAAATGTTTTGATAAGTCTGTTCTTCTCAGTTATGAGAGTCATGTATTGCTGATAAGTAGCTCATTTGTATGTAAATTTCCTTATATGGAAAGCCACGAATCTATCTTGAATACATGTATTCAGCATGGTTTTTTTTTACATACAACTGTCAGAAATAACAAACCTAGCCCTATGATACATGCAAATATATGGACCTCATCTCAGTCTTTTGTTTGGGTTTCCTAAATTTATCTCATAAGGATAACACATCCTTTTGGGAAGGAACTATCCCAGATCAATAGCACTCCATATTATGCTATTCAATAAAAGTGTGTGGTTTGGCTTGTGGTTTGTAAAGTAGTGCTAGACTATAGCTTAGAGCAATGTGTGAACCCAGATAGTTATACCTTACCACAAAGTAATTGTGATGTTGGAAAAACAGCCAATGTCAATAAGTTTTATATTAGTGGATCCTCCTCCACATCATCAACATCACCATTCAGATAAAATATTTCAGATATAACATTCCATACATTACCTAACAGTTAATAGCTATAAATATTTTATCAAAATTTCACTCAGATCCCTACTTGTGCCTGTTCTCATTTCTCTTTTACAAGTCTTAGGGTGGCTACTTTTTTTTTTTTAAAACTGTCCCTTTTGTCTTTGTCACTTTGATATTCAGGTCTTTCATCCTGTCCCTCAGGCTTTGAGCAGTTTCCTTGAATTCTGACAAAAGCTATCCTCCACATTTATGTCCCTGCTTAAAATCCACTTCTCTCTAGAAACCTTCAAGTACTGATCTCTTTGTTGACATCTTTCCTACCCTCCCACCATTGTGAATTAAATCATCATCCCATTAATTGTTGTCTGCTGAAATGAGACTTTAAGCCCTTCAGGGCAGAGACATTTCTCTTATGTACCTCTAAAGTGCCATGTACATTTAAAGTCTTCAATAAAGATTTTTTTTTCTAAAAAAAAAAATTTACAATGTCAGAAGACCTATAGTAAGTGCCAGAGGGAAAATAACCCCAGAAGAAATTAATTATAATGTGGAAAGCATGTCTTCTGGAAAGAATAAAAAATAAAATTATGAGAAAAATGCTTCCAGAAGCTTTTCAAAAAGCACAAGGTTTTAAAATACATTTATCACAACAAAGACCTGACTTCCTTTTATTTCTTTTCCATATTAAATCACTGGCATATATACCTGCACAAAGCAAGCTTCCTTGTCTTATAATTCATGTGAAAATATTGAGTATTCCTAGGCTGATAAGCAGTTTTCATTTGGTTCAATGAGTCAGATACAGGGCCCTTGTTTGAAAATGTCAATCCTATATAAAACGCCTACTAAAGATTTAAGTCTTCTGATCTTTATGGGCCATTGTTAATCCTTAAAGAAATGTAAAGCTGGCTTGAGCTCAGTTAAGAGACTGGAAGAGCCTTACACTGAAACCTAGATTATGCTGTTAACATACAGCTTACCTTTCTGATTTCCGTAAGGGTAGAGAGTGTTTAAAGGGAATTAAAGAGTTCATACATTGTGCTAACACATGATTTTACAATGATTTATCAAATAAACTATAATTCTCTGGGTTGAATGGCACACCAAACTATAGGTAGTAGTTTATCAACCATGGTAACTGAGTTCATACCACTTATTAAGCTTAAACCAAAAACATTATGCCAGCATAATATGCAATTCCTATTAGTCCATGGGGAAAGTAGATGGTTCCTTTCTTACTTAGCTGGTGTATCAACCTTTAACATGTCATTGCATGAACTTGTAAGCAGGGCTGTAAATTATTTTAAAATATCCCTATTTATAGCAACTTTTTTTAAAAAAATGGTGGCCAAAGTTTATGCCAAAGCTTTTTTTATAATTTAATCTGAACTTGATTTGATTTAATATTGATTTAAATAGATTTATTTAAGAAGAAATTGTCTAGTTAGGATCATGAGGAAGCATGTTTAAAGGGAAGATTTAAATTTTCCTTTCAGGCTATAACTTTGATGAAAACTTGTATTTATGAATATTGTTTTTAAACGTTTAGTGGGAAATGCTGCCTACAACTGAAAAAAAATGGTCAAAATATATGTAGATCATTTGTGATTTAAATGGTATGTTATGCTATAGTGATAATATACCAGAAACATTTAAAAATATTTTTCACATATTTTTTAAAAGAAATCTATTAAGGATTTTTTATCCATCCATCCAATTTACACCCGCTATAATTTTGTTTGTCTAGAGCAGGGGTGTCAAACTGCCGGCCCGCGGGCTGGTGGCAATGGGATGCCTGCGGGCTGGTGGCAATGGGAAAAAAGTTATGATACATCACAACACGTCACATGATGTTGCGAGTTTGACACCCCTGGTCTAGAGTAATTAACAGCAATAGCAAAGATCTTTAGCACTCATAACTTCCATGATAGGACTAAAAGCAAGTCAATGAACTCATACTGTAAATGTAAGTCAAATCAGACAATTTGGGCATTCTGTCACTCACCAGCTGTTCTCTCAGTTTTCAAAAGCTTCTGGAAAGGGATGCTGTTCCATAGAGTATGCAGTGTTAGTAAAGGGAAGTACCTTTGTCCCACACATTTTGAGGCCATGGAGACATCTGCAGAAATTCTTCCTGAGATGCACAGGTCAGGCAGATGGGCTTAGTTTGGAAGTGGCAGTCCCGCAAACACCTTGATACCTAGCAGGCAGGGAACTATAGAAAGAACCAGCACTTTGAACTATACTGAGAAGCTGATTGGAGGCCAGTGCAGGGCCCAGAGCAAGGTGTGATATGTAACTTGAGACTTACAAAATTAGATTGCAATTTTACATGTTTAGAAGAATTCTAATTTTTAAAAAACAAAAAAGTGAGAGGGGTGAAATGTAGATGGCATTTACGGTATGTCTAAAAGCTTTATAGCAGGGGGGGGGTCAAATTGCCGGCCTGCGGGCCAGACGCGTCATGAGGAAACCGCACCCACCTCATTGCCAGCAATGGGGAAAAAGTTCTGATATATTGTGCGACGTCATGTGACATCATGAGTTTGACATGTCTGCTTTAAAGGAATGTGGGAATCATCAGACAGAGATGCTAAACTCAAGAATTGGACTAATGTTCAAGTTTAAAAATTCTTTATTATTGAAAGAGGTATAACTCAGCAAAGGGGGCAACATTGGCCAAAATCTTCTTCAAGATGGATCATCTCTAGATGTGTGGACCTCAAAATACTCAGCAATTGTCATGTTTGCTGTGGAATGCTAGAGTTAAAGTCTACACTTTATGGAATGGATTTAGACTGGAGAAGATTAAAGTTTTTGGAAGAATGTAGGAGTAGTTTATAAATACACAAACTGAACAGTGAAATGACTAGTTTGCTTTTTATAGATTTTTCAATATTTACAGAGTATCAAGATGTCTGTGTACTTTTCTGTAAGGAAAAAAGAACCCCAAAATATAGGTGGAATAATATCAAGGGATTTAAAAAATAAGGAGTGACAATGCAAACTCTGAATATGATTATCCATATATGTTACTAAAACTGTTATTGTCATGAGTTTTAACTGAGCAAAATGGTGCATCATGGAGCAACAATTATTGAACCAAAGTCCCTCAACTGGACTAACTTATAGAATGTTATGGACGCACAAAATCTGGGACTTCATAACTCCCGAGAGAATGAAATTAGGAAAGTTGTGCCTGCTTCAGTGCTACTGCATACCTGGCTGGGCTGCTTCTGCAGTCATGTGATCTTCATTTTCAACATTCCATGACAGTTTCTCAGCCAGTCTTGTAATCCCTCACTTCCACCTTCACCCAGCAGCAGCTAATTGCCTGCCTGCTGGGAAGGGAAGGTTAGGTTAGGTTAAGTTTTGTTTCCAATCCTCCTGTCAGATTCCCATATGGAAACTCAATGGGGGAAACCAGCAGAAAGTTGTTCCTGCTCCTAATGCTTTTACCTCACCCTTGGCCATTCTGTTTCTAGTATTTCTGTTTTCTAGTAATAATCTATTTATGGTTACCTGCCTCCAGAAGTGGTGAATGCTCCAACACTGGTAGTTTTTAAGAAGAGACTGGACAGCCATTTGTCTGAAATGGTATAGGGTTTCCTGCCTCAGCAGGGGGTTGGACTAGATGACCTCCAAGGTCCCTTCCAACTTTATTATTATTATTACCTCCATATAAGACCCATTCAGCTCTATAAGGCTCACTTCCCAATAGTCCCAAATGTTATAATAAATGTGTTTTTGTCTGAGTTTATAATTCTTAGGGCTTAATAATAATAATAATAATAATAATAATAATAATAATAATAATGATGATGATGATGATGATGATGATGATGACAATGATAATAATAATAATGATGATAATAATAATAATAATAATAATAATAATAATAATAATAATAATAATAATAATAAAGTTGGAAGGGACCTTGGAGGTCATCTAGTCCAACCCCCTGCTCAGGCAGGAAACCCTATACCATTTTGGACAAATGGCTGTCCAGTTTCTTCTTAAAAACTTCCAGTGTTGGTGCATTCACCGCTTCTGGAGGCAGGTTGTTC
>NW_015386745.1:902995-916186 GCF_001527695.2 Protobothrops mucrosquamatus | reverse complement strand
AGGTGAGAAGAATCTAAAGGATACTCATAAAACTGATAATATGGAATTATATGGAAGATAAATAGTAATACAGAAAGGATAAAAAATGGAATATTAAATAATTAATATTTGAACTATTTGCTTAAAAAAGGAACAATCCTTGTGCTACTGGAGTGAAAGGCTATTCTTTTTTAAAAAAAATTCTCAGTGATTATCAAGGATGAATGCCTATTTGCTATAAACTTCCTATCAACAAGAATGTCAAATGATGTGCTCCAATGTCTGCTAGTTTTCATATTTTTTAATAAGGACTGACCAGCAAACAGGGTTATTCTGTGTAATTTCGAAGCACCTCAAATTATGCTAAGGTTGCCAGGCCCTTGGAAATTGGACACACTCCCTTGCTCTGAAAGTTCCAAACTGACATTTAGGAAAGAGCTGATGTAGTGAAAGCAAGGTGATACTGAGGTAATGAAGGAAAACAAGTTCATCAAGCAGTTATTTTGAGAAAGCCAGAAACTGACTGAAATAATAAAATAAATATTTATTCTTCAAATCTGTTTCAGCTGAGTAGGTGTGATGACACAAATTCCTAAAGGACAGGAATCTCATTTGTTTGTTCCTTCTTTTTTTCTTCCTTTAGAAATGATTAATAAATTAACTACTAATAAAGAATCTCATATCCTGCTCACAAAAGATATATGTGTTTAACTCTTACTTTTTTCTTTTTTATGTGCTCCTAAATATTCTAGACATGATTTTCATTTACACTGTCAATTTTTTCCCTCAAAACAATTTTGTGTAGGCTGATCAGAATGTTTCGTCATTCTTTGATTATGAAGAAAAAAAATCTTAAAGGCGAACTAATTAAACTTTTTTTGAAGTTTTGTATGAATAAACTATTTTGCCAGAATATTTTGCATGTCTCAGCATCAGATTGTGAGGGTCATTTGTATAGTTAAACAACATCCCCATGACAAAAATATGTCTGTTTGGGTATCAAGTAGAGAAGCCTTAAATTTTGCAGAAATATAGGTAAGCCTCAACTTACAACTACAATTGACACCAAAATTTGTGTTGTTAACTGAGTCATGCCCAATTTTACAATCTTTTTTGTCATGGCTGTTAAGCAAATCATTGCATTTTTAAGTGAATCCTGTGGCCATTAAGCAAATCTGACTTCCCCTATTGACTTTGTTTGCCAGAAGCCAGCTGGGAAAGTCACAAATGGTGTTCACATGACCCTGGGACACTGCAACTGTTGTAAATACATGCCAGTTACCAAGCACCCAAATTTTGATCACCTGACCGTGGGGATGCTGCATCGGCATCAAATTCTGGACATTCGTATCTATGATGCAATATTTTGTTCATCACCTAATCCAGTGGTGGCGAACCTATGGCACACGTGCCAGAGGTGGCACTCAGAGCCCTCTCTGTTGGCATGCGTGCCACCGCCACCAGCAGCAGGTCCATCAGGCCACCACCACTGCCCGGAGCAGGAGCCCCGCCCAGCACAAAGGAGACAAAGCGGCCGACTAGCAAGCTCGAGTAGAGGTGGTAAAGCAGAGGTCACCAACCATTGTCGATTGGTGGACTGGAAGAAAAGGGAGGGGGAAGCATTTTACATGTGTGCGTGCACACATGGGGCCATGAGCATGCACGCACTGCAAATAGAGCAGGGCTAGTGCCTGCGTGATACTAGCCCTGCCCCGTTCTTGTGTGGTGCAGCGCCTTGTATCTGCATCCCGTGGTGCGGCTGCAGCCATTTTTGCGCTTTGCAGCCTGGTGGTCCATTTTTGCACCCCTGGTTTTTGCACGCCACAGATGGCACTCAGAGGTGCCTCCCTGCGCATCCCCTGAGGGCACCACAATGCTGATGCAGCCCTGGCACTTTGCGATAAAAAAGTGGGTTTGGGGCACTTAGCGGTTTGGGCACTCAGTTTCTAAAAGGTTCACCATCACTGACCTAATCTATAACCTTGTTTTCACACTATGCTAAACCATATTATGATTTAGGTTTTCATGTTGTCCAAACTCAATCATGGATCAAGTTCCTATTGTGATAGAACAGATGTTGCTTTCCCCAACAAATGCACAGATGCAACCCAAGGAAGAAACAATGGCTCAGTTCATACATTGCAGGGAACCATGATGTGGCTTGTTTGATACTGACCTTGGATGTGAAACCAAATAATTGTGATGTATTTAGAAAAGTATAGTTAAATAAAACATGGATTATGGGATGTGTTAGCTAGACAGATACTTAGGGTCATAAGGACCAAAGTAAAGGAAAATATAGCTAGCAGAATTATTCCCATTATTAATTTTCCTAGGGTGGCCTATTTACATGTATTATTGAAAAGAGATATATTAAGCATGGGCATAAATATCAAATCAACTTACAAGTTTCAGTTTCATTAAAATAAGCAGAAAAGGAATAAGTGAAGAGAAAAACATGCCAAATACTGTCATCATTAAACTGGCATATAAAATAGTCAACAGATTCATTATAACAGAGGAAAAGAGTTTGATTTTAAATATTCATGTCTCCATCTGAAATTCATCATAATGTCTAAACTCAATAGAAATAGTTTCTAATATTCAACAGGGGAGTTCTTCTAAAATATAGTGAATATTTTGGAAGTTTCCTAAAATAAAACTACATAGTTTTCTCTTTTAGACCCACAATAAAAACATTTTGAAAGCAAAATGTCCAAACTATTCAAACTTAAGCACAAACCAATGTAGTTAGATCAGCAGAGTTTCTTAAAATCTTTTAATAAAATTGCCCGGGTTTTAAAACAAACATAGAAGAATATTTAAATTGATATTAATTAATACCATTGAATAGTATGTACTGAAGAAAATGCAGGCTGCTTCCATTAATAGCAATATCAAAAAAGCGAATTATCTTCAATTATCTTCAAAAAGTGAATTATACTAACCAACAAAAAAGATCTAAAACCTGTTTTTAAAGTTAAGCCCCTCTCTTGTCCTTAGAATTTTGTCTCTGAAGACTTAAAACAGAAAGATAGAATTTTAATGCTGTCCTAAGTAAACTGAAGTCTGCATAGGTTAGACATAATACAAGCTTTTTAAAAATTATTATTATTATTTGCCCTACTTTGTGCCTATTGATTTAAATATGGACTCCTAGCGACTATCAGGAATGGAGTTTTCTTGGCAAGATTTCAGAAATAGCAATAGCACTTAGATTTATATACCATTTCACAGTGCTTTTCAGCCCTCTTTAAGCATTTTCCAGAGTCAGCATATTGCCCCCAACAATCTGGGTCCTCATTTTACCGACCTTGGAAGGATGGAAGGCTAAGTCAACCTTGAGCTGGTCAGGATCAAACTCCAGACTGTGGGCAGAGTCAGCCTGCAATACTGCATTCTAACCACTGTGCCACCATGACTCTGAAATGGTTTGCCTTTGCTTCCTTCCTAGGGCTGAGAAAGTGGGACCAGCCGGTCCAAGATCATCCATTTGGTTTTGACATCTCCTGGTTTCTGGTTTGTTGCCTTATCACTATACCTCTAGGGCTAATTGGCCTAGGGGTAATTTTAAATTGGTTTTAATTAAATTTTAGTAGTGCAGCCGATTCGAATATTTATTTTTAATTTATCTTAGATTTGTATTTTGTGTAATTGTTTTAACTGGCTGTAAGCCGCCCTGAGTCCTCCGGGAGAAGGGCGGGGTATAAATGAAATAAATCCTAAATCCTAAATCCTAATCCTAATTCTAGACCTCTTTAAAAATATATCACATGGAGCTAGTTTATATAGTGCATGAAGTTTTGCTTTGCTTAGGCAAGGTTTACTGAATATACCCATAGTTGGCACAGTTCATACAACACAGCAAGTCAAAACTAAATAGATTGTTTGGGCTTAGCATGTTTTCGTGCAATAAACATTTCCAGCTATATGCCCCTTGATTTCCCGAAGCAACCTTAACCTCAGGTAATACTTATAGAATGTTTTTATAGCTTACACAGAATCAATCTTTTAAACTTTTTTTCTCACATCTAGAAATGTCTAGACCATCTGGACCACTCTTTGACACTCTATCAATCATTTACAATATAAAAAAATGTTGAGACTCTAGAAAGAGTACAGAGAAGAGCAATGAAGATGATTAGGGGACTGGAGGCTAAAACATATGAAGAACGGTTGCATATGACGAATTGGGTACATCTAGTTTCATGAAAAGAAGTAGCAGTGACATGATAACAGAGTTTCAATATCTAAGGGACTGCCACAAAGAAGAGGGGGGTCAATCTATTCTCCAAAGTACCTGAAGACAAGGAGCAATGGATGAAAACTAATCAAGGAGAGAAGCAACCTAGAACTAAGGAGAAATTTCCTGACAGTTTAGAACAATTAATAATGGAATGATTTGCCTCCAGAAGCGGTGAATGCTCCAACACTGGAGGTTTTTAAGAAGAGATTGGACAGCCACTTGTCTGAAATAGTATAGGGTTTCCTGCCTGAGCAGGGGGTTGGACTAGAAGATATCCAAGGACCCTTCCAACTTTGTTATTCTCTTATTCTATTCTGTTATTCTTTGGATATTTGCTCATGTGAGAGCAATGTTCAATAAGAACAATAAAAGAACAATACAAAATTTATGACACATGAAAACATTTTAAAAGTCAGAAACTCAAACAATAATCTGCTAAAAGCATTAGAAGGCCTTGAGATTAACCAGAAAGGATTTTTTTTTCTTCAGATGGCAAGGAGAGAAAAACAGCAAAGTCTGTAGCTGCCAGGATGTCTCCACCTCCTCCTAATTGCTATGTATTTCCTATTCGTGGATGCTATGACAAGTAAATCTAATTGAGGTTAAATGTCTCCTAGCTTTCTTCTGTTTTAAATAGCAAAAAAACCTCTGTTACAATACACTGTTTCTTCATTTTTTATTCTTAATAAAGCATTATACAATTGTTTTATATGGCAAGAAGAAAAACACTTGGCTGAATCCCTGACTATGTGATGGGTATAATCAGGAGAGATATGACATTAGCAGCTTTTTAAAAAAAAAAATGAATTGAAATACAGATTTTAAATGATTTAAGACCACTAGGCTGAAAAACTAAACTGTCACAGAAGCAAAAGTTTCACAGTTGTTCTTTTTATGTGTGATTGATTACATATTAAAATGGCATTCTTTGTCAGCATCTTGCAGTGGATTACAGCACTGTTTTTTTTAATAAACAGTTGAAACAGCAAAATGCTATTTAAAAAAAAAAATCACCAACACCAACAGAGCAAGCCAGTAGAATTTAAAATGAGAGCAAACTCCACTGAAGATGTTACCTAGTTTGGATAATGAACTGTCTGCAAGAAAGCAACCAACCTCAGAGAGCACTAAGGACCCCTAATTAAAAATCTCTGGAATACATTGATATAGGCCAGTGATGGCGAACCTTTTAGAGACCGAGTGCCCAAACTGCAACCCAAAACCCACTTATGCATCGTTGAGTGCCGGCTGGGTGTGGCCCATTGGCTGGGTGTGGCCCATTGGGTGGGCATGGATGCCGTGGTAACGGCAGATTAGGTGGGACTAAAAAGTTTAATCAATCAATTCCAACTTTGCAAGATCTTTTTTTTCCCGCGAGAAGTTGAAATTGACTGATTGAACCTTTTATTTTTTTTTGCACATGGCGGCGGAGGCCTAAAGTGAAAAGATTTTATAAAACCCCGCTGAAGGCCTAGACTGGGGCGATGGTGCCCGTGCCCACAGAGAGGCTCTGAGTGCCGCCTCTGGCACCCGTGCCATAGGTTCGCCACCACTGATATAGGCTATGTTGGTAATACTCCAATTCAGAACAGCAAATAACATTTGAAATCTGAATATTTCTCCTTCCTCAACCACTTCAGAGAGTTCTTAAGATTCATTACTCTTTATAAATCTAGGACTGATCCTGAGGAAAGGAAGATTTGTTAGAATTACCTGTTGAAAGCAAAATGTTGCACGTTGTCTAAATAAGAAAAATGTTGCCTAGTTCCTTTTAAGAAGAGTTTTCCTCAAAATATCCTCCCCAATGTAAAAAAATTTCCTATATCATTTTCTCATGAACTAAATAATGCCCATATGATGGCTGTCAAATTACTTTTGAATATGTACTAAAATGTCTCTTCTTTCTTTATTCTTTAATGTCATCTACAAATATTGTATGAATAAATTGAAGGCTATTTTATAGCCCTTCATAAACACTATAGGGTGGGCTATACAATGTATAGTTAGAATGGACAAACCATAATTGCCTGATTGCATGTGACTTAATTTTGTGCCCAGAAGTGATAAAATTCAGTTGTTAATGGCAATTTTGAGGAGTGCATTGTTTTTTACTTTCGGCATATTTTAAGATCTTCCCAAATCAATAATTATGTTTTTCCTCTTTTGAGTTCTGTGCTTACAACTACCAGCTTGCCAAACCTAGTAAATGAAAAACATAAAAAACAAAACAAAAAAACCCAAAGAACCCCACATTTCATCCCTACTTTCTCCATAAAAATCATTGTCTTATCAGGGGTACCTATATAGTCCTGAGAAACTAGAGCATAATTTAAACAAGAAGTATATACATTTGGCCCATCCCTTATCTGTCAAGGCAAAGTCACACTTCAGAACCATTTTAAATTTAAGCCAAATTCAAACTGGAAATTTCTCACATTCAGATAAAAAAAAAAATCCCGTCTAAAGTTTCATTTTCTGAAGCTAGTGATTTATTTTTACAAGTTTTTGTGCAAGGGTGATTGAAATTTCGTGCCTGTCAAACAAATAAATAAGTCAGGCTGAGTGAGAACCTGGTCTGTTAGGGTACAGCCAAATACTTTTGTAGTCCCTTTTTCCAGTATATCTCATTTTTTTAGTGCACATTACTACAATTACATTATGGAGGAATAGTTGTTAGCAATGAATCCTTGCATAAATACCTAGATAGCCGTGTCTTCTGCCAGCTCCTTGTAGCTGACTGACAATTGACTGCTGGACTCAATGACCATAACTGAGAGGAATTCAATTGGGCATCTTGGTTTTCAGGATTCTCCCTCTCCCAGATTGCGAGCAGCACTCTGAGGACTGCTGCAAACAGTCTTGTTAGACCTGTTTTTGGCACTGCCACTAATGAAGAATTCAGTAGCATCTTCTTTGTCTCAGTATATCTTCCAGAAATTCAAATAAAGCAGCGCTACTGGAAAATTAATTTCAACAAGAATAGTATAATTACTACAGCCATCTGGTATACCAGGGTAGCTTAAACAAAGCAAATGTTTTCATCTCTTTCAAATCATTTTAAGAGCACAACATCTCTCTTTTTCAACCTGGTGAGGTGGAATGGTTGCCTCTCTACTGATGAAGAAAATGTGAATTTTGCCAGACAGGATGGACTGAATAGGATTCATGATGAAGAGGATGAAGAAGTAGACCTTTCTTTGGAGCTTGGTACACAGGTGCAAGACCAAAACTGTGAATCCCAAGTGCGTACACAAAATGCTCAAAGTACACTGATCACTACTTGGGAGGCTGGTTGGAATGTCACTAATGCTATTCAGGTAACTTGGTGCTTGATAATTAATTATGTTCATCTCTTCATCATTTTCCTCAACTGTTTTCATTTTGTTGCCTTTTGAAAATTTCCCATTTCCCATTCAAAGGAGAAAACAGCAGGTAAAATAAAATAATAATGAAGGAAATGCTGATTAAATTGTGGCTATAGGGCTTTTATAGACTATATTGATTTACATGTATCCTGTCTCTTCCCCCCCCCCCTTCCAAGACTTTACTCCTTTATTTTTCCTCCCCAATTTTTGAAAATTAGATTGGGATAGGGTCATCTCATCTTTGCTTTTCTTACTCAGTTATGTTTTATATAGTGATATTTCTGCCTAAATAACTATATTTATAATGAGCTAGATGCAAACATAATCATATTTAACCAAAACCCATTGAAATAATTTTCACTTAAATTAATCAAAACTGAATTTCAGTGGGTCTACTTAAGCATGACTTATATCTAGAATCACCCCAAGGAGGTTAATGATTTGCAACCTCCTTGATGGATGGAGGCTAAATTCCAATCAAAACTTTATTGATCTCTACTACAGCTACATGCATCAAATGTTGGTCCGAATTATTTGGATTGCTTTCATTAATGGGATTCAGACTGGAGTACAACCAATTGTTTTCGGTTCGATTGTTTTCACTATAACAATTGTAGCAGAACTGAATTAAGAAATGCATCAAAACGGATACTTGCTTTTAATAAATATGCACAGTTGCCTACCATATTTAATTGTGTTAAAAATTAAAGAAGTGTGTATCTGTAATACTCCCACGGCAACTGTAGATGTCTGAAAGAGGAAAAACATTTGGTTTTGCATATAAGCACGATCTGCTTCCATGAGGCCAATGATTCAATCTGCCTCACTGTGGCAGAAGTCCAGGAGTGACACTCTCCATTTTGACATAAGTTTTTAGCCTTTAAACTAAATAGCCTTAAATAGCCACTTTGCCAAGGGGCTTCTGTACATGCTTTGCTATCCAGCAAGTAAAGCAACTGCTTTGTTAACAATTAGCAGCGGCAGCTTCACTTCATATTCCCAAACTCCAACCGAGTGAAGCATTTGGTAGAATTTAAATACGGTTAGATAGGCTATTTATAAGAGAGTTTAAACATGAAAAAGTAAATGTAAACATATTTTGGTACTTCTTTGCACCGTTCCATTTTCTGCCCTTAAAGGCAAGGGCTAACTTTCAAATTTAAGTTCAAATTTCAGCATTTCACTAAAGATCAGGCAGAAAATTGATTGTTTATAAGTTATTTATCACAATGCTATTTCTTCCATTCAATCTAAAGATTCTTTTTAGTTTAAAGAATGCCCATTCAGTGAAAAAGAAAAAAAACATCCTTTTCTTTGCAGAAATGTTTAATTGTATTTTTAAAAAACCAGCTTTATATAGATTTGATATAGCATGCAGGAAGCTTTTCATCAATAGCTTGAAATATAGTTTCAATCTGTGAGAATATAGTGATAAACAAAAACCAGTTTAAAATAATTACATAAACATTGCCAGAAGATATTAGATGCCTTATTTTGTCTAATGTCTTTGGAAATATAATATGCCAACATTGCAGCAGATGTTAATTAAAATACAGTTTTAAATATGAAAGGTGCTTTAATTGTTTGGGTAATAAAATACTAATATCCCAGTAATAATCAATGGTGTTAATAAATAGTAAATAACAAATCAGTTAAAATAGCAGTGTCAGAAGTGCATACAGTATACTGGAATTCTCTGTACATTTGCTTGAAGTATCTCATGATTCAGTAAAACTTCTTTGTAAGTAAACATATAGTTATGAATGATGAAAATTGAAAGGACATTTCAGAGAATCATTTTAGTAAGATTTCATAATGCCTATCTGATGTCTGAAATACGTTAGTCCTATATTTGTTGTGCACAACAGCAAGGCAGATTTTTCAGATGACTTGATTGAAGAATTTCTTTCCCCTTGATGCTTCCCCTGAGCCATAAAAACATAGAAGTTTACAACCGATTCCTAATATGCTTACATTATTGTGAACTCTTTGCTCTGTTACTCCCGCTGTTCTTTTCTTATTTCATCCAAACATTTCATCATGCTGTGTTGTATAGTTTATATCAGTTTATATTTCTCAATGTTTCCTTGTTTCTGTTTGAGATGCCCTACATTTAGTCATCACTAGATACATTTCAGGGGAAGATATGACAGTGGAAATTCAAGACTATAGGGTGCCTTCAGATTCTACCATGCTACAAATGATTTCTCTAGAAGGGCAATAGGCCTCAATTTCATACTGAGTTTAGAAAACAGTTTTTTTCTGACTGGAAAAAAGTCAGTTCCAAATTATGTTAATCATGCTACATCCTTGACTAATCACAATGGGAGGATCTTTCAATCTATTTTAGATTTGTGAACCATGTTGAGTAAGTCAGTACTAACTCAGAACTAATAGATGCATCTTTGTAAAAAATAGAAGAATACTGGCACGAAGTTGATGTTAAAATATATATTGTGTATATATGTGTATTGTGTTTTGTTTTGTTTTGTTTGTCGGTTTAAATAATAAAAAATAAATAAATAAAAAATTAAAAAAAAAAAAATTAGATGCATCTTTGAAGATATTTTTCTTTGTTGGTGTTGTCCAAACCTTACACTGAGAAATGATAATAATCATAGGCATCACAGAATCTTAGAAACATATAGTTGCAAAGGACTATTTAGGTCATCAAATTTAAACTCTTAATCTGTGTAGGAATCCAAATTAAAGCAACTTGACAGCTATCTCCAAATAGCTGTTAAATAGCTAATTCTTCTTGAATACATCCAACAAATGGAAGCCACTATTTCTCTAGATAACACTATCAAAATGCTATTTCAGGGGGGGGGGGTGTTCCTACCGTAGAACTAGTGTTTCTTTTCCTGTGTTCTAAGGCCATTCATGTCCTTCACTTTGGAAACAACAGATGTTGGCTTTTTTTCTGTGTTACATATGTTTAGATATTTGAAGAGTGCTTTCATAAATTTCCCTTGTCCTTATCTCTCTAAGGTTACACATACCCCTCTCTTTCAGTCTCTCTTTACAGGAACTATGTTGTAGTCCACTTTTGTGGAGTTCTTCCAGTTTGCCTGAATTCTTCTGAAAGTATGGTGCCCAAACTGGATGTACTATTTGAGATAGAGTATTTGACTAATGCAGTATAAAGAAGAACTTGTGACCCAAGGAGAGCAGCACAACTGTGATGGAATGTAGTCTGATGTCCCAGGACACAGGAGCTGCTTCCCAGAGGGCAAAGAGGCAATGGAGCTTGGAAAGTCAGATAGGCATGAAGAGGGCTGAGATGGCCCTCTCTAGCAATTCAGAGTATATATATATATATAATTAAGCAGTAGAATTATTTCTGAGTAGTTTCTTTATTATTCTTCACCTACAGACAGAATCTTGCAGACTATAATAAGATTCCAACCTACATTCCATGCGGGACCCCAACAATGTGTATATGGGATACCGATCTACCTATGTGTTAACATTAATTTGAATTCTGTTGCCTTTTATCATAATAGAATTCAGCTTTTCCTTGGTTTTTATTTATGGAATCCTGCTTTTTTCCTTTAAAAGCAACGATACGATGGGGATGATAAAAATAGAAAAACCCATATGAAATAATAATGAATTGGAACTTGGAGGGAAAAGGTCTTTGCAGACCTTAGAAGAATGATTAAAGCAATCAGGCTGCTCTTTACTGGTAGGAAGTGAGTGTTATAAATGAGAATGACACCGTTGTTTTGCCCTACCCTGAGGAAAGGGCAACAATCTTTTGCATGGCAATTAAGAGCTAGCAGTTCCAAGTTCTGTTTGAAGTCATGCAAGATAGCTAGCATAAACGATCAAACGAGAAAAGTGCTATGCTCTGAGTTGTTTGGGAAATAAGAATGGGAAAGGCTCAGTCACTTCAGGGTCCATAAGGAATAGAAATGCATTCCAGTTATATTCTGTATTGAGTCTCGACCTTTATACCTACAAATCCCAACATTTATTTAATGTTAATTGTTGCCTCCTCTAACTTGTTTCCAAAGTTAAAGTAAAGTTAAGCTATTTAAGGAATTAATCAACACCAGAGCATTGGGATAAATTAAAACAAATTAACCGCTTGATTTAAGATCAACTTTAAAAATAATGGAATTCTCCAAAGCCCACTGGAAACTGTCCAGCAATGAGACTTTGCTTCAAATCCTGCAGGGTAACGGTCCAAAGACAGCTCATTTTTAACTAGATGGAGGTGATTCACATTAAGGGAAATAAAATACTCCTCTTGCTTATGAGTTTAGAATATCTCAACCCTCTTGTTAAGAGGAATCAAGACTCCCTCAGATTTTTTCCCCTTATATCAGGAACTTTTATTTATACTCATACTAACATTTCTGTTGTGGACCAGCCTTTCTGATTTATTATTACTATTATTATTATTTCTGCTCCCAAATTTTGCTGGGAAAAGCAAGGATTGTAGCAACAAAACTTTTTTCCATTTTCTTGTTTCTTTTATATTATATTAGGTATCCTAACTTCTTTTTACCATTCTCTTTCTCTCTCATCTGTCTGTCTATATATGTAACTCCCTGAATTTTTTTAAAGTGTCATCTCAGAATAATATCCCTCATTTGTAGAACTCAGATTGTTCAAACAGAATTCACTAAATTACAACTGTAAGTTGCAATTTTATTTAAGAGAGAAGGATTTTTTCTAGTAGATTTTGCATATTTCACATCCAGAAAAGAGAAATGATTAAAAATACCACAAGCAAAGTTTCCTATGTGAGAAACAATAAAAAAACCCCAGATGTTTACTACAGTGTCATATTTGATTATTTTTTGTTATAAAGCTCCTTTGGATCAGTTTTACTAACCCAATGAGCAGAAGGATGTATGAGTGCTAAACAGGCCTAATTGTTTAAATTTCATTTTTTAAAGTCAGCTAGTGGATTCTGTACAAGGTACCCTGTAAATTGTTCCATGATACTCATAACATAAATTTAAGGATTAGCTTCTTCATCCCCTTCATATTTTATTCTTTCCAACTCAACAGAATCCTGTAAAGGAGCACAGAAGTCTGCTATCAGCAGGATTAGTCTTCAGAACTGACTATAACAAAATCAAATTTGTGATGGCAGGGGGAACCAGCAAAAGCAAAGCTTAATTCAAAAGTGATTTGGATCCAATCAGAGTCTGAAGGGAAGACCATTGCAAGAAACAAAATCCCCAATGTATCCTTAAAGGTATTTTTTCCCCTGCCCAGTTGTGTTCATCTCTAGGAGGAAGTATTTATCTCCGTTTCTTAGTTGAGGGAGACAGTGTGGTCCGAGGACATTTCCATGGTCATGTAGCCAGTACTACTATATGCTGAGGCACATGGAATGCTGTTACCTTCCCAAGGAAATGGTAGCTATTTACCTGCTCACATTTGCAGACTTTCAAACTGCTAGATGGGCAGGAGCTGGTGTTAGATCGCGCAGGCAGTAAGACACGAGTTGAGTGACAGTCAGCTCTCGGTTTATTGGCAAGGCATAAAGTAAATCCGGACTGGCATCTGGGCCAGGGGAGCCCTCTTTTATGGGATTCCCCTGGCTTGTAATCACACAATTCCATTGGCTGGTAAGACCCC
>NW_015386745.1:853586-902895 GCF_001527695.2 Protobothrops mucrosquamatus | reverse complement strand
GCTCAGTGTCTTTAACCTCTGAGCCACTACTGGGCCACAGCCTGTTCAGAATCAGGCTGTGCAAGCAGCAGGTAAGCGCATGGGCATGCATGAAGCTCCCTTCATGCAAGTGGCGGCCGCTTGTGCTCACACACAAAGCTCCCCTCAGATGAGTAGTGGCTGCTTGCCCTTGCATGTAAAGCTCCCCTCGCACAAGCAGTGGCCGCTTGCATTTGTGCAAGTCCTGCCTACTCCCCCATGCTGGGCTACCAAGCCAGAAAAGTTGGGGACCGCTGCTCTGAGCCATCATGCCCCTTGCATCCTTAGGGATATATAATAAGTGTAGAGAACAGAGGCAAAGACAGGAGGAAGAGCCATTACCAGGCAATAAGAGGGTCTTGAGCCAGGTCAAGAAAACAAGATAAGAAAATGTCTTATCCAAACTCTTTCTTAGTTCACATGAAGATAAAGTGAAGGAGGGAAGGCACGTGCAGACTTGCAAGATCCATTACTATCATTTTTATAATAAAAGTTGGTTTCTTAATCTGTTCCAGTTTATATAGCTGGTTATGGTTTGTAGTGCAAATACCTCCATTCTATGTCCCCCCCCATTCCTGATCATGTGATCCAGAGCAGAGAACTTAAGCCTGCATTTTCCAGTACAATTATATACACACATATATGCAACACAAGAGGAATAGAATGTTGGAAAAAGATTATGTAACGGGCTTGTTCAGAAAGCGAATCAGAACAAATTTGGTATGGTGGCAGAAGTCTACAAAAGAACAATTGAATTTAAAAATGGTCCAGATCTAGCCAGGTTTCACAGAAAAATAAAATCCCAGGGGAAAAAATATTAACCTGATACGGGTCATGATGCTGCCAGCTGTTTCTTTCTTAAGCCCATCTCCTTCTTGGTATTGTGACTCAGTGGGAAGCCACTATTAAGGGTTTGAAAAGAATACCAGAAACTATGCTTGATAGGCTTCCCCTTAATAATTTAGCTGGGCATTAATAAAAATAATAATGCTACCCAATGCCAGCTGCATTCTAAACAGGAGAGCATTATGATCCTTTGCTAGCATGCAATGTCCAACTGGATTTTTGCTGCCGAGACTGACCTGGAAAGCTTAGGGGTTTTCTTCTTTTAAGTTTTTTTTAAATAATACACATTCAAAGTTTTCTTTCTTTTCAGCAGGAATTATGAAACATAAAGTGAGACCTTAAATATCTTGAATATTCAAGTAGCTATGTAGTTATGCTTAGTAATGCTAGCAACATGACTGCAGCAGATAATGGCAGGACTTGTTATGATAGCTTATGATTACTTTGAATCCTTATGCTTTATAGGAAAGAGAGACCCTTTTGTTGCATATTGATTCAGTACCTGTGGGGAAAACCCACCAGAACAAGAGTTAAGGGTATCTCATGTTGGCTAAAGCTTCACCCTAATCTATATAAATAAAAATGTAAATGTTTGTTTGTTCAAAATCTTAAATCTCTGAAAGTTCTTCACCGATTGCTTTGAAATTTTGACACAACGTTGCATTCGAATACGCGCGTGTTTTTATATACCTACTATTATATAGATGTCACACCTGTGACAGGTAAAAACATGCTTTTTTGAAAAATAGCGCCATCTGTTGGACGTAAAAGCAACACACGCTAGCATTGTGAAATTAAACATATTACAAACGTGCGCTTTCTCTTTTCTTTCTTTTCCATTTAACCAGACTGAGCCACAGCAACGCATGGCCGGGTACAGCTAGTTAGTAATAATGTTGTACAAGGCTAAAAAAAAAAATTTCCTTCCTTCCTTCCTTCCTTCCTTCCTTCCTCCCTCCCTCCCTCCCTCCCTCCCTCCCTGCCTATACCAGATGAGAGTATGGATTGCTGGGTTCTGCAAAAATGCTGGTCCTTCTCCTGGTCTTTACTGCCAAAATGTTTATTGGAAACTTAGTACAACATGTAAAGTTTAAACCCAACAATTTATTAGTGCAATGACACACTAAACCTAATTTCTTGATCATGACTTATTAAATGAACAGCTGGCTTCACACAACATGCTAAGCTGCCTATACACATTGGTTTACAAACCTCAGTGCTAAGAGATCCTTGGTGCTCTCTGAGCTTGGTTGTTTTCTTGCAGATGGTTTGACTTGGCTGAGCAGCTTTTATGCGAATGCAACTTTTTGGGGGGTTAGTAAAAAGCATAAAGTGCAAATGCGGTGTTTGAACCAACCAGTGATCTGACTGCTTTTTTACTTTTGTCAAAATTAATATATTTCAGCAAGTATAAGATGAACTAGATACTTTTTTAAGCCTCTCATTTCTGTTGGTTCTTGCCTTTTATGTCAGCAGGTCTGTGGATTGCATTTCTTATATATGCTTGTGTGAGGGAATCAAAAAACCTATCAATTTAATGCTTTTTCGAGTCCCCTTTCCATGAAAGACATAATGATAAGGTTCTCACTCGCCAAGTAAGGCCTGCAAGCAATCCTTTTAAGATGGTAAGAAGAAAGTCTGTACTATACACTACTGAAATATCTGCAATCCTGTTACTTGAGATGGATGCTGTAACTTTTAAAGCTTCCATTTCTTTCCATTTTATCTTTTGTGTAAGTAAATTGCTTTAATAAACTGCCTTAAAAGAAGAGGGGAAAAAAGAAAACTAAAGCAATGCTTTAAGGAAAACAAATAAAAAAAGCTGTAAACTGTAAGTTCTTGGTGATTGACAGCCTAAGGCTAAAATTTTGCGTAGCCAAAACTTTTTCTTTTCTTCAAGAAAATCCATTTTTGTTAGGATGTTAGTAAAAAATGTTAAGCCAAACAAAAGTAACTCCCAGTGTTTGCAAGGAGAGGTTCCAAGAAAAGTGTGATGACTTTAGGGCAGAAATCTATATGCATAAGCTGCAAATAAATGGTATTTACAGCAGTCCTTCCTCTCACCACGTACCTATGGTTTAATCTAGCATGCATTACTAAGTGCATAAAGCTGGCAATAGTGTGCATTTTCTTGAGGAAAAATAAAGCATGATGCTTCCCTTGCTCAAATGAGCAAACAGAGCTATTCCAGAACATCAAATGCCCTAAACACTGATTACACAGAGCCAGGATGACAAATCACACCCTGTTTCTCAGAGTTAGTGAGCTGTAGAGAATCTTTTCCCTTGGGGATAAATGGAAAAAAATGAACCTTTCTTCTATCACGTATCAATTATGAGGATAGTTGAAGAGGACCCACCATCTGAACTGATACTGTTCCTTGCTATTGTTTTGTGACACTCAGAGGAAAATACCTTGCTAAGGCTGTTTCATTCATGCTCCTTTCATTGTTTGGGAGAAAAATTAAGCAAATGCCATCCTTGCTTAACTTTCTGGCTAGGTTCAGGTCATATAATAAGCCACATTGCTTAATTGTAGCTTGTTGAATAAGTCATGGTTGCCTGGGCTTAAATTGCAGGATGCTATAATCCATGGTTCAGAAAATATAAAAACTGGGTTTGCACAATGCCCTAAACTAAAGCTAAGTAAATCATATGATGCTGGGCAGGTCTTAAAGCATCATCATGCTGTCAATTTTAACCAGAATCCTGTTTATATCCTTTACCAAAGATAAAATTAGCATGTATGTGGATTTGATTGATAGCTAAATAGATATGCTACAACTGATATCTGTCAGCAGAAATGCGTGCAAGAAATCTTCATTGTTTTTTTTTCTTAATCTGAATATATGTGCATTATAAACATGAATAGTTAGATGTTAACAATTGGCACAGGGTCAAATTTTAAACCCCGTTCTTGTTTCCCAAATGTTCCTTGCAACGTCTTTTTCCTATTTCGAGGGATAGGATAGGAAAGCATATACGAAATGTATATATTAGGAGAAATAAATTTAATAAATAAATAAATAAATAAATATACATGTTTCTGGACTAGGTCTTACTTCATTAAATACATGTAAACAACTTGATATATTTACATGACAATAGGAAAAATATGTCAGTTATAGGACCAGAACATTAATTGTGCATCACCATTAAACATTATTAAGATGGCAGAAGATGTTTTTTGTGTGTTTATCATGTTAGTAGTTCTGTATGTGGAATTCATGCTGCATCGATAATATACACTAAGCCTCTTGAATTTTAAAGAACCAAATCGCTGACAGGGCTGGACTTGTTTAGACATTCAGTTGATATCCAATATGTGCATAGATCAAGCTGGAAAGAGAACAGCCTGAACATGCTGGTCTTGCTCCATTCTCTCTTGAGCCCTGGATGTAGACAGCTACATTATGGAAAGGAAGTTGTATTTGAGATTTATTTAATACAGCTCTTCACACAGTATGGAATCCTATTTTGCTATGGTTCTGGACTATTTGAAGATGAGTGCTCACATCAAAGCCAATTTCAATACATTACCTTCTCCTCCTCCTATTTAGAACTTCATTGAACAATTCCAATTTTTACCTACTTGGAAGAATTCATCTAAATTCCTGAATGGATTTCAAGTGTTTAAGAAAAAACATCCTTAAGGAAGACATCAGGTGTTATGCTGGAGGCAGGAATGTGACAGGATAACCTCTTGATGCCATATTCTTTATTTTATTCTCTCTCTCTCTCTCTCCTCCTTCCATATACTGCCTCCTTCTCTGTCTTTTCTAGTTTACATCCACTGTTCCTTTCCTTTAGATGTTTAAACTGGATCCCATTTTTGGGAACGTTTAACCAGATCCTAATTTGCCCAGATCAAGTCAGTTCACAGTTTTGGAACCCATCCCAACCTGCAGCAGCTGGATGGTGCACAACAGACAGAAGATAGAGAATCAAAACAAGAATAGAATAGAAGTCTCTAGATGGCCACCAGAAGCAATCAGTCCTGGTTCAAAACACTGAGTAATAGTGTTGCTTTAAAAACTTTCTGAAATGCCAGAAACTAAGAGCTGCTTGAATCTCTGGAGACAAGGAATTCCCAAATAAAGAAACAGCAACAGAGAAGGGTTGTCAGCACATTTCTGCCCCTCCCTTACTCCATACAGAAGCTAATAGTAGGCTAGCCTGAACCCATACCTTCATCACTAGACAAAAAAATAATCTTTTGGATTTTGGACAGTTTACCTTCTGTCCTTCAGATTCAACTGAAGGAAGCATTCTTCTATATTTCAGCTGTAAAAGATTATTTTTTTTTACATTTAGATCAGCAGGCATTGAATTAACATGCACAGGTGCCAGAGTTCAAAGCAATCAGATTGCAATTGCTCCCCAAGGCACCCCTAGATAAAACAACATTTGACAGTGATATTGTGTTTTCTTAGAAAATATGCCAGCAAAATACATAATGCTATGGAGAAAGGAAACAAGTAGAAAATTAACATAATATTCTTATGCACAAGTTGGAAAATCATAGAAACATAAAGAAGCCTTTCTCACCATTAAAATAAACAAAGAAGGGGGGTCATTAACTTTCAATTTCATATTTCTAATACAAATATCTACTGTAAATAGAAATCCTATACAATCAAGTAGCAGCTATGTCTTACTATTTTAAAGCTAAGATTTCTTAATAATGGAATAATGTGATTTGGGACCAGAATTGAGTGGTAGGATCTTGGATTCCTAAAAGATAATTCCCTTTTAAATCTGGACAGTTGTAATGCTTCAAATGAGACTCCAGCTTTATGTGTATATGCAAACACAAAGATAATAAATTTTCTAAAAATATTCAATAATTTATCTAAAGAGACACTTATAATCCTTAGAATATTTTGTATTAAAATTTTCCACTTAAAATGACTTATAAAGGCCTTCTTATTTTAATGTATTTCTGTTCCAATTTCCTGTTTAAGCATGTAGCCACAAGAAGTTTGGATTGCCCAAACATATTGCTTCAGTATAATGGCTCCATAAAGCTGGGAGGTTAATGTGGGTTATATTTGCACTTTCTGTGTTTGTAAAAGCAGTGGTAAATGCATTGTTACTTAGAATGTTTGTTCCCAGTATTTTGCTAGCTGGTTTATTGATGAGAAATGTTAATTAATTTCCAAACTAGGTCCTACTTCATTAAATGCATGTAAACAACTTGATAGAGATATATTTACATGACAGCAGAGAACAATATACTGTATGTCAACACTAGGGCCAAAAAGGCTATTAAATTGTACAGCACCATCAAACTGATTTTTGGTAGAAAATAGGGTAGAAGATAGAAAATATGGTAAGAAAATATATTTTGTGTGCTTCTCGTGTTAGTTCTGTATCTGGAATTAATGCTACATTGATATTGTACACTAAACCTGCTGGGTTTTAAAGAACCAAAACATGGACACTGCTTAGAGTGTGATTCCCAGTATTTTACTTTGTTGGTTTTATTGATGTTGGGTTTTATCACCCGACCGTTGGTAAGAAGGATAGGACTATACTTCCAGGTCGTACTACGAACCTAAACTATACCAATTTTCCCTTTATATAAAATCTCTCGGTTTCGGTCTTGTCGATGTAAATCCTGTAAACCCAAGTCGTATTTCTAACGAGGTTAGTCATTTTTACCTTCTTTAATTTTCTTCGTATTTTCACGATGGTTCATCTGCTGTGGTACAAATCAAATCTATTCTACACTTCACCCACTCCCATGGAAAGAAAATAGAAAGAGTATGAATCTAGCAGAAAAGGGGATTAAAGGGAATGGTATAGCTGGTTCCACAAATTACAACATTGGTCAGATCAACATAGAGCTGTACCGATTGCTAAAGTGGAACAGAGAGCTATCCCTGATATGTTGTATTGTAATTTTAATTCCTATTCTTTCCTCCCCCCCCCCCTCATTTTCACTTTCCAGATTCTAGGGAGATGTAGCAGAAGGAATGGTGGACTGATAAATTATCACATGACCAGGTTGAAGATCCATTATTTTCCATCCCTTTGTCTTAAATCTATACAACATAAACTGATATTAAATCTTAAATATTTCCGGTGTTATCTACAATCCCGAAATGCTAAAGTCTGGCATTATTTGGGGGCTGAATGGAGTGGCATCTCACCCTCTATAACTGTTACATATTTATAAAACCCTCAAGTCACTAATAAATGAATTTGCCATAAGGTTTGAGCAAAAGAGTGACTGAGCACTGTACAGCTTCTCACTGAAACAGATGTGCCAATAGAAAGGTAAGGAAGAATATGAATGAAACACCTCCCACAGTACCATTAAAACAGCTGCATCATTTGCACAGCTCACATGGTTGGTTCAAGACTTCTTTGTCGCTGTCTTGGTATGTGTGGGTGTACAAAATCACTTTTCCAGATACTGTCTAGAACATGTTTTGAAGCAGGCATATAAACCTAGAAAAAGATACAGCTATTTTGATAATACTGAGAGGGGTTTGATAGATGGTCCCACACATTATAAAGTAGCTCCATCAAATGCTTTTCATAGACCCTATGGCAGGTAGGTAGTGTAACTATATAAAAAGTCTGCCTCTGGAACAGACAATAAATCAATAACTCTCCCTCTCAAAAATACAGCTGACTTAATATTCATTTCTTGGATAGAATCTTGCAAACAAAATTGCAGCCAGAGGAGGAGCTCCTTGGACAGAGAGGGTCACAGGACCAGTCCCTGATGTCTCTACATATATTTTTTTTTAAAGTGTGTTAACAAACAATAGAAGAATAAATGTTCCCTACGTTCTGAAGAGCTCGTGTTAACCTCTCATAGTACTATCAGCCATTGTGGAACTGTTAGAAAATCTGTCCTCATTCTGGTAATTTTGGTATAATACACTCCTGGGGAAATGACCATAGTCTGTATTGTGCCAAGAAAACAAAGGGACATAATCATCAGGACTCAATTTTGGCTCAAGGAAATCTTTACTTTTTGTAGACGGGTCTATTCTGTGCCGATCTCTAGGAATTTTTATTTTTATCGGTGTTGCTAAAACTGACAGGGCTGTGGAATAAGATGAGGAAGTGATAGAATATAAACTAAAATCAGGATCTCTGTAGTAGCATTTTTTCCCCTTAAGTATGAATAATTAGGAAAAAAAAATTTTATAGTAAAGAGGCGAGTCGTGACTCTCCTCTTCCTTGAACAAAGACCCAGATTCAGCTTTCTTTTCTCAAAAGTGTGTGTGGGGAATGGTGTCTGGGTACCCTTACATCTTTATATTCCTTCGTAACTTTTTCTCATAACGTTTCAATCTTTTCTTTTCTAAGTACTCTTCGAGGAGTACAAATAAATAATCCCTAGCTGCTAAAAGTGTCATTTCCCTATTTGCATACAGCCTGTGAAGACAGCTAAAGCTCTTTGATTTTATCATTATTGAACCGCTATTGAACATTAATATGCACCATGATTAAATAGCTGCTTCAGAGCCTTTCAGAATTATGACTGTAATCACAACCAGCATTTAATATTTAATAAGAGCTTGTCTCTGCTGTTCACCTCTACGCAGCTTCCTGGGCTCCCTATGCTCCTGCCAGCAGTTGTGTTTGTATGTTTGTGTGTATGTGTTTGTGTGCATATTTCTTCTAACTTCGTATATTGTAAATATATGCATTTGGGGGCAACCATTATTTAGCGCGACAGGTTAATGTAAGAGCAGTCATTCTGTGCAATTAGCCAAAGGTAGCCATTGTCAGCTGCAGGTTTGAATGGACAATTTCTAAGCAACGTCTTTCTTCAGGGTTTTTTTTTTTTCTTCTGTGTTTTGTCTCTAGGGGATTTTTGTTCTAGGCTTGCCATATGCTCTGCTCCACAGTGGATACAGTGGGCTGCTTCTTATTATCCTCGCTGCAGTCTTCTGTTGCTACACCAGCAAAATTCTTATCGCTTGCCTCTATGAGGAAAATGAAGATGGGCAGCTTGTCAGAGTGAGAAGCACATATGAAGACATCGCTAACGCTTGCTGCAGAAGGTTGTTTCCAAAACTTGGTGGCAGAGTAGTCAACGCAACCCAACTAATGGAGCTGATCATGACGTGCATTTTGTATTTGGTTGTTAGTGGGAACTTGCTGTCACATAGCTTTCCAACTTTACCAATGACTGAGAAAACCTGGTCCATAATTGCATTTATAGGTCTGCTGCCCTGCGTGTTTATCAAAACCTTGAAAGTTGTATCCAGACTCAGTCTGCTCTGCTCCTTGGCCCATTTTATTACCATATTTGTAGTGATCACTTATTGTTTGACCCAAAGACACCATTGGTCTTGGGCAAGGCTCAAGCTGTCGGTAGAATTTGAAGATTTTCTAATTTCAGTTGGTGTGATCATTTTTAGTTACACTTCACAAATTTTCCTTCCTACCCTCGAAGAAAGCATGCAAAGTCCTAGAGAGTGTGGGTCTATGTTGAACTGGACCCATTTCTTGGCTTGTGTATTCAAGACAATCTTTGCAGTAACGGCACTGCTAACCTGGGGAGAAGAAACCAAAGAGGTTATTACTGACAACCTTCCTTCATCCTTACAGACTTCAGTGAACTTATGTCTCTTGGCCAAGGCACTCCTGTCCTACCCATTGCCCTTTTTTACAGTCACAAAAATATTGCATGCTTATGTATCACCTAGGGACAAAGTCAACTATAAATCGCCATGGCTTGCTGTACTTTTAAAAAGTGTCCTCCTCCTATTGACTCTCCTGATGGCCATGTTCATACCACACTTTGTCCTTCTTATGGGTCTAACTGGCAGTGTTACTGGTGCAGTGATGACCTTCCTTCTTCCTTCTTTTTTCCACCTAAAGCTGAAATGGGAAAAGCTGATGCCGTTTGAGAAATGTGCAGACATATCAGTGTTTATCTTGGGTATATTCTGTACCTTAGCTGGCCTGATATGCTCCATAAAAAGTATATTGGAAGCTTTTGGATAAAATGGGGACGGACAAACCCAAGTATCTTATTATTTTGCAATCACGAAACATTCGAATTTAAATAAAAATACAAGCAGTCCTCGACTTACGACCACAATGGAGCCCAAAATTTCTGTTGTTAAGTGAGATTTTTGTTAAATGAGTTTTGCCCCATTTTATGACCTTGCTTGCCACAGTTATTAAGTGAATCACTGTCGTTCATAAGTTAGTAACCCAGTTGTTAAGTGAATCTGGCTTCCCCATTGACTTTGCTTGTCAGAAGGTCCCAAAAGGTGATCACCTGACCTTGGGACACAGCAATTGGTCATAAATATGAACCAGTTGCCAAGCATCTGAATTTTGATCACATGGTTATGGGGACACTACAAAAGTCGTAACTTTGAAAAACAGTCATAAGTCACTTTTTCAGTGCTGTTATAACTTGGAATGGTCACTAAATTAACTGTTATAAGTTTACAAGTTGTAAGACCACTTGTAAAGGATTGGATGGGGTTGGATCTAGAAGACAATAGCCATGCTTCGGCCCCACTGAAATCAACATGATAGCACTGGTTTAAAAGTTCCATTAGTTTCAACAAATGAAGGCAAATCTTTGATTTGGAATAAAAGCCAGTTGTCCTTGGCTTTGGACTAACCTAGTGAAAGCTACACCTCAAAAACAGGATGGGACCAAAAACATTGGGGGGGTGCCCTAACAAAAACCAGTTTTGATTTAATTGTAATTCAGTTAAACCAGTTACTGTGACCACCCTTTTATTTAATCAATTTCTCCCTTCTGTCTTGTTGACATTTACAGTTTAGCATCCCTGGATCCCCTGTGCACACGATGTACCACTGAACTGAAGCATGTAAGCATGTCTACTTCTACCAGATCCAATCCAGTGTTTCCACATTTGCATGCAGATATTCTTGATTGTGACATTTATATATAAAGTCAATGTGATTCTTCAGAGATGTTTTACAAGAGCCACAGCAGATTTTGGGACAAGTCAAAATGAGAAAATGCTAGCTCCTCTCCTATTTAAACATTTAAATTTTGGAGCTGGTATTGCTTTTAGCAATTCAGGAGAGAAATGTAGGAATACCTTAGCCAGACCTGGAGAGATAATAAATAAGCAGATAAATAAAAAACCTACTGCTTCTTTTATCATGAGACTTGCCTTCTCGGATGAGGAATATAAAGTAAACTTGATGTAATTGATTTTAAAAAGGACTTTTTTATTTGTTTGTTTTTCCCTACTAAAAATTGTCTTGTTGGGAAGAGAATCAATTGCATCGAAGAAACAATGATATCTGGTGTATGTAACCCTGCTTTCATTTACTGCTCCTCCAAACCAAATGCACTCTGCGTGATATCATCTCATATTTTAAAAAGCAGCACAAGGGTGCAAGTTGGACCAGAGAAATAGCAGACAGCAAAAATTAAGCACACATATTGCAATTTTTTCCTTCATAAAGAAAGGCTATGTGTATTTGTACATTGACTAGCTTGTTGTTGTTGTTAATTGCGAAGTCGTGTCCGACCCATCGCGACCCCATGGACAACGTTCCTCCAGGCCTTCCTGTCCTCTACCATCTTCTGGAGTCCATTTAAGCTCACGTCTACTGCTTCACTGACTCCATCCAGCCACCTCATTCTCTGTCGTCCCCTTCTTCTGTTGCCCTCACTAAGAGCCAAATGGTTCTGTGTTATTTCTCTTATAATGAAATCCTAGCCACATCTCCAGAAGACAAATGTCTTTGCAGGTTTCCCTGCTTATGATTTGTTATATACTGTTGTCTCGCTGCATAACAGAACTAATGCTTCAATAAAACTGCAGACTAAAAGCAGAAGTTTCTCTGCTAGCTAGACAAAAAATTGTTGCCTTTCAAAAAAAATAAAATCTGATAATATCCTAAACAGTTTTGTTTGTTAAGTAAAGTAACGTACTGTCAAAATCAGCATGCAAACCATCACGAAATTATATTTTTGACATTTGTATTTTTCATACTTATGTTATACTGCGGTATTTATTAATTCTGTCTTAGCAAATGAAATAAAATTAAAAAGATTGCTTCCCATTTGTCCGTAACATTATTGAGATGTAAAAATGAATGATCTTATAGAAATAGTAATAGAGACATTATGGCACATTCAGTCATAGTGGGATTGGGTTGATTTTAACTTCACGGAATGTGTGAATCCAGCAAGTCTAGTTTGCAAACCGTTGTTTATCTTTCATGTAGTGTATAAATCAGCTAATTGTGGTTTAGTCAACAAATCATGCTTTAAAATCTGGCTTAACCATTGTATAAAGCCAGCCATTTTCAGAATTCATGCTTAAATGTATGTTAGGATCTTTTTTTACCCTTATTTTGTTGAACAAGACATCGGGGACTGCCTCAGCCATAATGTTAACCTGTAATAGGCAGATTTACATATTATGATAAGCCAAACCAAGTAGAGTAAACCACTTATGGAATACCATTGTGTGCAGGCAAGCCATGTTGATCAAGTTACTTGAATATTATTTCATTAAACTCTCATGTTGAAAATACACTAGCCATTAATGTCAGTAAGAGTAATCTGTCAATAAGATTTCAATTAATCAACCCAGTTCTGTATCCCCCAGATTAAAGGGCGGTATATAAATTTAATAAATAAATAAAATAAATAAATAAATGTAAATCAGTGATATGCTGAAAAATGTACAACAACTGGCTCTGCCAACTCCATTACTACCATCACATTGCTCCATGAATGCCCAAACAGCTGATTGGTATGCTAGGTATGCTCTACTCTCAATCAGCTTGCAAAATTCCATGAATTGAATTAATTAATTAATTAATTAATAAGCAAGCAAGCAAACAAGCAGCTCCAGCATCCCACTGGTGTTGATTTAAAAATACTGTTATGGTTCCGACAGATGAAACCCATCAAAAGAACTTCGAGGCAAAATTCTTCCTTAAAGAACATTTATTCGGGAAACAAAGTAGCGGCACTACATAGTTGAACCCAAAAACTAAATTCCCTTCCCCCAGATACAAAGTAACAAAATACAACTCCCACCCCCAATAAACTGTCATAAAACACATTCCCCAATTAGCTTCAAGCGCGGGCTTTCTCCTCAGCTCCTCAGCTCCTCAGCTCATCCTTGAATTCCCACAGCAGCGTTATTATTATGGCTAGCTGAGCTTACATCCCAACACCCCCGCCGCTGCTCCTGATTTCTAAAAGCAAGAAAAAGCATGTTAAAGGAATAGAGAAAATGGCTGCATTTTCATCAGTTGTCAGAGCAGGAACATCCAATGTTAGCAGTGTTGACAAATACCTTGTTATAAGCCATGTTACTTGATTCCCTACTGAACTACACAATATTTTCCCTGGTTTAAGTCATTAAGCAATCCATTGTTTAGAACTGATAGGTCAACTGAAACTTGGTATTTATTTTCTTGGCTAGATGTTTAGACTTCTTTCTTCTTATTCAACAGTGTTTAATAATAGTAAGCTCCCAAATGTAGGAAGAAACTTAAGTCTTAAGGATTGGCAAGGCCCTCTAGAGAGAGGGAAGAGAGTTTGATCTCAAGGGATATATAGAAGAACATGGGACCTGCAACACATTGTGAATATCTCAACAACCAGAAATTTTAACAGCAGTTGTTTGTTGTGAGGAAAAAAGGTGCAAGATTGAAGAAAGGTTGTAAGTAAAGAGGTTAAGCCTTAAGAATTTCTTCCTCTCTTTTGTATTCATGCCTATACCTAACCTTGTATTTTCAACATACTTGGCATACATCTTGAACTTTATATCTAACACTGGACTAATCCAGCCATTCTCTTCCATCTCTGCCCCTATTTACCTGAAAAAAAAAAACAGTTCTGGAGTTGCTAAAGATAAGCTTGTAGTAAGGAATTTGGTTATCATCATTATTTATTTTTGTTCCCTTCAGTATCAACACTGATAAGACTCATGCTTTTAGAATGTAATTATCTTGTGATAAAAAACCTCATTGGCTTCATCAAAAAATTATTATGCAATTTATTTGGTTTCTTTTTGTATGCAGAGTATTTCTTGATTTTTTAATACTTTATCTGAACAAATTATAAGCTGAATAAAGTAAATCAGCTTCAATAAGCAGAGCCATAATTAACATCCTGTACAATAGACTTTAGTTTTAAAAGATATTAACTTATTAAAAGAATAGGAATCACAATATATTTTGCATTAGCGATAATCCGTTATGATAGGAAACAATCTAGACAGAAGTACTTTAATGAATACTTGGCATCTTAATATGCCAAATCTATCTTGGTCTAGATAATTAAAAGAATTGTTTGAAAGACAAAAAGTTAAATTATCCTTACTAGCTTTCACTCACACTGGCACTGAGTCATAATAAAAATGTGGAAAGGGATTTGAATCCCAGACTTGAATGCCAAACAATAACGTCAAAATGTAGAAACTGTCTTTGTACTTCTCAGCAGCTGTGCCTGTGGTTTGAATGAACAAAAGTGACTTCTCAGCAGTAGTTTAAATAGTTATTTATCCAGAAACATAAAACTATAATATTCTGCATATCAGCCTTCTACTATCTTGGTGCCTTCTAGATATAAGGAATGTATATGGATAGAAGCAGCATATGTGTTTTTATTACAGAATGTTTTCCCCACCTGTTAAGTCCGGAGATAAATGGCAATGGAGGCAATTCATGTTACAGAACAGATCTTTATTCTCTCTCAGTCACAACTACCAACCAACAAGAGCAGAGGCACGCAGGCCTCTTTTTATACTCCCAGATCCCCAGGCAATCACAACCAATAGCAGGCAGTCTTTTCCCACCTTGCGCATGCACGCAAGGCCGGCGCCACTCAGTCTGGTCCCGGGCAGCTTTTGCAATGCCCGGGACTCTTGCAGCATCCCGAGCCTGCTTCTGCAGGTTCAGGACACAACACCACCCTTTTTCAAGATGCACAACAATCATGTAAAGAGCATCTTCACTATCCAATAAAATCATAGTTGTTTGTCTAAAATAATAAATACATAAATAAATAAATAAATAAAATGTCCTTAAAAAACACTAGCAGATCAAACTAAGAATCTAAGTTCCATAAGCACAGTGAAATAGTAATATCTTCCCTGTTTTTCCAGTCAGGACTGGATGGGTGAGTCATCAAGCCCTTAGTTGGGCAACCAATTCTACAAGAAAGGTTGCCACCCAAAAGGCTCTCTCATGCTTTCCTACTGTCTTATGGCCAGGAGTTGGGAATCTGCAGAATCTCTTCTCAGACTGAATTCTCAGGATGAGCAGATTCTGACACAGGGCTTCATAGGTCATAATCAGAATAACAGAGTTGGGAGAGACCTTGGAGGTCTTCTAGTCCAACCCCCTGCTCAGGCAGGAAACCCTATACCATTGCAGACAAATTATTGACCAATCTCTTCTTAAAAACCTCCAGTGTTAGAGCACCCACAACTTCTGGAGGCAAGTCATTCCATTGATTAATTGTTCTAACTGTTCAACACTTTGTTTAACTCTGTTCAACTAACCAACACTCTGAATTGGACATTGAAACATATTGATAGCCAATATACTGTAGCAAGTACAATATAGATCTTGCCCTGCTGAAATAGCCTTCACTAGCCAACAAGCAAGTTGCTACTTCACCCATAGCAGTTTCTTCAAAAGTCATCCCAAGTAGATGGAGTTGTGGTAATCCAATCTCAAGGTGACAAGGGCTTGAGTAACCGACTTCAGAAACTCTTTCACTAAAGAAGGCTAGAATCTGCATATCAGCTAAAACTGAAGCTCAGCAATTATTCCCTTGGCTGAAGCAGAAGTCATGAATTCAGTATATTGCTCCCATCCCATCTTGCTTGCAAACTAGTCTTTCATAGGGATACAACCCCTCCAGAACCAGTGTAGTATTCAGTGCTTGACTAGACAATTTTTGAGCAAAATAACAACTTTATTTTGTCAGGATTCAGTTTCAAATTGTTTGTCCCATCCTGTCCCTTATACTTGTAAACAGGGAGAAAGGACATCCACTACATTTCTTACTCAATAGATGGAGGAGCATTTCAATAATAGCCGACTTTGAACCGACAGATGACCTCTGCCAAAAATTTCACACAGATGCTGAACAATGTGGGCTAGAGAATCAGGCCATCTAGCATCATACCAAAGAGTAGACAACAGCTTAACTGCCATCCCTCCATCTCCCATTACCAATTGGAATCATCATCTGAGGAAGGAGTGGAATCACTGTAAAAATGCTACCAACACCAGTCCTTGTAAACTATCCGTGGTTGATGATAGTGAATGCTGCTCACACTTACTACAAAAGACTACAAAGGCTATACGCCCTCCCTTTGTTTCACCTAAGGTCATCCAGAAAAGTGACCAATGCAATTTTAGTCCTCCACTCTAGTATGAAACGAGATTGAAAGAGTTTAAGATAAACTACTTCATCCAGGATCCTCTGATGCTCTACCGTCTTCTTCATGATCCTCCCTAATAAATGGAAGATTGGAGACCAGATAGAAGTTGTTCAACACAATTAAGCTGAGAAGGAGGGTTTTTTTNCTAGGGAGAATTTTAAATAGGGACAATTTTAATTAGAATTTTAATGGTAACACAGCGGTAAATATTTGTTTTTAATTGGTTTTTATTGGGGATAGTGTTTGTATCGTTTTAATATGCTGTAAGCCGCCCTGAGTCCTGTTGGGAGAAGGGCGGCATATAAGTTTAATAAAATAAATAAATAAATAAATAAATAAATAGTAAGATTTGCACTGGATTCTGTCATATGGAGTCTAAATCATTTTATCAACAAAATGACAGGCGAACAAATCATAGCATCCTGAATGATATTCTTTCCATCCATCCATCCTTATCTAATAAGATATACTCTGGGTCATCTTAATCAGGGCCACTAGATTATTAGGTAATGCTACAATCATTAAAAATGCTGGCATTTACTGTCTTTATCACCACAGTCTAGACCAGAACAGAGGTTCCTATTGTGCCTGGTCCCTGATTGTATTCACTTCTTGTTGTCAGTTGACTGTGCTCTAAGAATTGATCCTACCAATTCAGCTACTCCGTAAACCAAGGAATAGAAGTAGGGGATAAGGGATAAAGAGGTCCTGCTTGGGACAATTATAACTCATTATCTCTGAATTCCAGAGATTGCTCAGGCACAATGTGGAACTATCCATCAAATCACTGGAAATATATACAAGTGTCTGCAAGAAACTAACCATATATACAAAATGTCTGGGCATACCATCCAAATTAATCCCTCACCACTCATGAACCACATCCTGCCATGGCACAGTATTGATCACTATGTCCTCTATTTTGGTATCACAAGCCATATGCTCTTATGGGATAAACTAGACTCAACATGCGACCACCTATATGAATGAAGCCAGATATCACTTGAAATAATTCATGGAGGTGATAATTTTTTCAATGTTCTGAACTCACCTCCAGAGTATAAAAACTGAAATACATGCCAGGTATGCTCTGTTTTATCCAAAAAGAAGAAGCATGATTTTATTACATGGACCTGCATTCACAAGCACCAATCTGAGGCCAAAGCACCTAGGAATGTTGTTTTCAGGTTCTTGGATAAGTTGGATAAGGAGGGAATCAACACTCAACTGCTGATTTCCCTATTCTTGGATCAGCTAATCAATGCATCCCATCATAACTCCTTCTGCCAGCCCTTTGCCTTCTTGACCCTTCATGGCATTCAGAGCATCCCAGACAAATATCACCTAAGTCTCCTTATATACACCCCTGAATTGTTACAGCTATCTGGCCCACTAACCAACTTTTTCTCCTACATCCTAGCCACCCTAAAACATACCTCAGCAGCTTACCTAGGATTCCTCTTTTCCCCAATAGCTGTACTCCATCTGGGACCATGTTTGTTGAGGTACTCCCATACGGTTGAATAAAGAACCTCCTCAGATATGCTCTTTCTCTGAGGCAGAAAGTGAACTATACAAGATATTTGCAGTACCAGCTCCCATCAAGCACAACCAACTCTGTCATTTCCAAGTGGTGACAATCTACTGTAAATTCTACAGTTCTATAGCATGGACTGAGAAACCACTAATCAAGAATGTTAGTGTATTGCTAAAATAATGTCAGAATGTAATACTACAATGTGACTCAATTTATCCTCTAACAGGGAAAAAAACAATAATACATACATGAAATTCTTTATTCTACAATGTTTTGCCCATTCATTCCAAGCAAGTGATAAGAGCTACTGAAAGTCCATATCTTCTTGTGCAGGCAAACAAGTTTTTTTCACTCAAATTTATGAGGATTTCTACATGGGCAAAAAAAAACACTTATTTAAATATGTCCCATAAGAGGTTTATAGAATTTTTTTCAAGTTGTTTATTTATTTATTTATTTATATTTAAATTTATATGCCGCCCTTCTCCCCATGGGACTCAGGGCGGCTCACAGCATATTAAAACATTGTACAAAAAGAAATTTTCCCCTGCTAAAAACCAATTAAAATCCAAATATTAGTAGCTGTGGCTCTTTAAAATTGTTTAAAAATTGTCCCTATTTAAAACTGTGACTTCATTGTCTGGCTTATTGCATTTCTGAACTAAATCCTTCTTTGTTCCTTTTCACATTTAGTCAGATTTAGATTGTCATTGCTTTGTTGGAGTGAGCTAAAAAATAGATTGCCGTATGAGATGCAATAGCTGTTGGAAACAGAGTTTATAACGAAGCACAAGGATTAGTGTTGAATAAAATATACATGAAAAAAACTAAATACAATTTTCAGTATAGCAAGTTATGAGAATTCATGCGGATGAGCAGCTTCTGGATTTGACAATGAACATATGAATACAGATAAAAGCATCCCACATGTTTTTGGGGCAGTTACTGATTGGCTTCCAACAGCACACTAAGCCACAAATTTGCCACTTTCATCAGCTTCAAGACCACACTAGAACTTGTGTCAGATGTCAAAAATCTCACATGAAAAATACTTTGAGGATCCTAGATCAAGTCAAGTTCAAAAATGCTAGAGAATTCCTGGAAGCCTGTCACTCAGACTAATCAGCCATCAAGAGATAAACAATATCTACACACTATTCAAAAAACCAAAAAAGAAACAAAAACACCAAAACTCCTCCTCATCAGCAATCAACACCCAAATGAGCAGAGATTAATACTAAGATTAATACTAGACCAACATTTTAGAAGTAAAAAATACCCCAATCAGGAAACTACCGACTCAGACAAACAAGCTAACAATAACTACCAGCCTAATCAAGGAACTACCAAGGACTATCCCACAACACTGACAGGGCGAGCCACTAATACATAAAAAGAGAGCAAATCCCATTCCCTTCTAGTACTGTTGATGTTACCTAGTGTGGTAATGAAATATCTGCAAGAAAACAACCAAGCTCAAAGACCACCAAAGACTCCACAGTTCAACCCTGAGCTACAAATAATATCTTCTAAAAAATGTATTAGAATATCACTTACTGAAATTTAAATTAAACTGGTCAACACAGTGTATAGCATGCAATATAGGACAGTGTTAGCAGAAAATTTGCAATAGTACTGCCATAGCTTTTAATGCTATACCATCCCAAATTTCCAAACCCTAAAGATCCCATTGGTGCAAATTTTTAAAAAGTATCTCACTGCATGGACTCCTTACTATACTCTACTTCCGTAACAGAAGCACCAAATTGCCTCCGTGATGAAAGAATCAGTCAGTACTACATCACCATTGCCTAGGAGATGTCCAGTTAGGGACTTCTTTCATGTCCCCATTAAGTTGCCCACTGAAGTGGTACCCATCTATCTATTCATAGTCACCAGCTTTCAAACTGCTGGGTTGGCAGGAGTGAGTGACAGTAACTCACTCCACCACATGGCAGCAACTGGACCTCAAACAATTGCCAATTTTCAGACCAGCATCCTAACCACATGAGTCACTACGCTTCTGGACTCTTTACTGCAATAATAAAGCTTGCCATAATTGTGTGGAAATAGAGAACCTCACTAGAGACACTTACAGGGAATTAAACACTCATTAAGCACCAGCAGATTATCAATGTACTATAATGTGCTCGCTAATATTTATAGCTCTTTATGGGCTAATATTATACAAATGTAAACTGATATTAATAGGTTTGTTTTTAATGAAAATAGCTGCAAAAATATTTCCATGTTCATCTTTATTTCTGTTTGGTTGACCAAGCAATCTCCTGTAAACATTTTTCAATTTTCAGTTTAGTTCTATAATATCATATCAACCCAATTCATTGCAGCTGTGCCTGCTTTGTTGAAATGTCTTTTATTCAAAGCTTGGTATTAAGCACAACCATTTTATTATATGCCACACTGAAGTATAGTGGGGAGGGGAAATGTAAAAGATAACTAACACTGACAATAGTACTTTAAATATTCCTTTCATCATAAAACGATGCTCAAGGCAGCTGCAGCTTCTGTACGGAAACTCGGGCAAAAAACGTGGATTTCTTTTCTTTGTGAAAAAGAACCGGTCACACTGTCCTGAATCCCAGCAGCAACTATGACCTGGACTGGCACCAAGGTTAATAATCGTGGAACATCCACAGTGAATTGGTATTTACTGAGGAGCCCCCATGGCTAATCCTTAGTCCTACTTCCTTCTGTGAAAGTTCTTTTGGTCTCCTCAACTGTTTCTGAATGAGTAGCAAGGAGAAAAGGAAATGTAATTGCAAGGTCTTATTCTTAGCCATTGCAAACTAGGGCAGATTGGAGTAGGAAGAGAGGCACCAAAATGGGAGGGCAAAAGAATCAAGGAAGGAATGGAGTCATGCGAGAAATAGATCCAAGCCAGCTTCTCCCCCAAAATGGGTGACACAAATTAATGAAAGCCACAGGTAAGAAACTACTGAATGAGGGGCAGACCTGGTAGAGAACATATATGGGGAGAGTGCAAGTCTGAGGATGCTCATTCTTGACATGAAAAAAAGGAAATAAGAAGAAAGAAGAATGAGTTATGGGTTTAGGTAAAGATTTAAGTTAAGAAGGTTGCTTACAAAACTACTGTTTTCTTCTGTTGAGTAATACAGGGCTTAGGTTTCCCCAATTACAGGTAGTCTTCGACTTAGAACAGTTCATTTAGTGACCATTCAAAGTTATAACGGCACTGAAAAAAAATGACTTACAACTATTTTTTCACACTTTTGACTGTTGCAGCATCCCCGAGGTCCAGTGGTGGGATTCAGCCAGTTCACACCACTTCGGCAGAACCGGTAGCTAATTTTTTTGTTGCCCAGGCCCAGAATGGACTTCCGTAAGTGGCATCCACACAGAGAACCGGTTGTTCACATATTTGAATCCCACCATTGCCGGGATCATGTTATCAAAATTTGGATGCTTGGCAACTAGTCCATATTTATGACCGTTGCAGTGTCCTGGGGTCATATGATCACTTTCTGTGACTTCTGACAAGCAAAATCAATGGGAAAGCCATTTTCACTTAACATATGTGTTACTACCCTAACAACTGCAGTGATTCACTTAACAACTGTGGCAAGAAAGGTCATAAAATGGGGCAAAACTCACTTAACAAATATTTCACTTAGCAACAGAAATTTTGGACTCACTTGTAGTTGTAGGTTGAGCTCTATCTGTATTTCATAATTTCTTGAAGTGCCTATTAATTAATAAATTAAGACATGATAACCCTAAGTCTCTCTTGGGTCCATATATACCTCAGGGACCTCATATGAGGTTGAGATAATTTCTCATGAAATTTGTAATTTAAACTGCTTTAAAAACAATCTGTGATCTTAAATGAATCACAGTTCAAGTCTCCTCTGTCAATTAGCTGGGAGAATTATCTGACTCCACTATCAGTATTTCAAGTAATATTGGAAAGATCTCTCCATCCAGTGATGATGATGCAAATAATATGCAGTTTGGATAGAGGAGTGATGAAAATTAATAATGTTCCATTCCAGGAAGAAATGTCAACAAAAATAAAAGACAAAACAAAACTCAGAGCAAAAAGGCTGTATTTTTACCTCCTCCAAATAACCTCAGCCAATTCCAGAATGCTAAAATAAGGAACTATGTTGACAACATCCAAGTCTGCTTACATTTCCAGCATCAGTGTCTTCTTTTTTTTTTGTGTTTTTTGATGTATTTTGTTTGTATCTGTTTTAATATGCTGTGCACCGCCCTGAGTCCTACGGGAGAAGGGCGGTATATAAATTAAATTATTATTATTATTATTATTTTAGCCAAATTAAACACTAATATCTGGTCGAAATTGAAAAAAAGAAATATTGGAAAATTAATGAGGAATCATTGCAGTTCAGTAGATTCAGTTGATCTCACTTGTCCCACAATAACCCCAGTGTTCAATCCAATGAAAAGATTGAAGTTGTGTGAACCTGACCAAAATCCCCTCTCCCCCACTCCATGCTGTGGGTTGTTTTCTTTATTCCTGCTCAGCTTGCTTTATTTCTCCTTCAGTTATAGTGATATATGTATTTCTTTGCTAGGTGACTGATAAAGGAACGTTCAAGATGGATCTCAGAGAATATTGAAAGGCATTTGTTGAAACCCAAACACTTTTATTAATCCTCCTGATTATCATGAAATGCACCATGAGCCAAAAGCTGAATTGTTGCTTCCTAAAATTCATTTTATTCCAAACATCTAAAAAGAAGAAAAGGAGGGAGTGTGCATTTGGGAGAGCTGTATAAGGCACATTATCTATGCTTCAAATAATAGACTGATGGCTATCTAGAAAAATGCTAAATCAAGTTTCAGTTTTCAAAACTGCTATTCATTAGATGTAAAACTTCAAAACTCATACCCAACTGGTGAAAATCATTTTTTCTGCTCGCCTGCACTACTATTAATACCAAGATAATCTATCTCTGTTTAAAAAAAAAGTTTAATCTTCCAAAATTCCTGTTGAAAAGGAAATGAAGGGTTTTTAAAAAAAAAAACTGATAATATTTCAAGATTTACAGTCCAGGAAGCTTATATGTGAAATAAATGATGGGAAATTCATTGCAGTTTTAATCATTTGTATTGTATTTCAGACAGCAGAGAGAAAACCTTGAAAGTATTTTTGTCACAGTCTAAAGTTGCCAGCTTATTTAAGCAGGATAGTTGCTTCATATTGGTTCAGGTTTGAAAACTTGTGCAGTTTGATGGCTAAGATCCATGGTTTGGACTAGGATGTGCTAAGATGCATCCTTATAAATTCAGACAAAATTTATATCTGTTGATTATATTTGGCAGAAGAGGTTACAGGTTCCAAGTACTATCATTTCTTGGTAAGCCTACAAAATCTTATCAATATAGATAAGCATTTGTCAACCTCAGAGACTTAAGATGTATGGATTTCAACTCCCAGAATTCCCCAGCCAGCAAAGTGAGGGAAATAGACTGACTATAACACATCAGCAGAGCTTTGAAGAATCCTTTCATTAATTTTCATTTTGTGGTTATATGAACTAAGTAATTCTTAATGGTTTACATCTGTTATACTTGTGGATAGAAAAACTGCATATTAATGTTCAATAAATCAATGAATCAATAAAATGTTTATTATGGTCAGTGGCCAGAACTATATGCAATTCTAAGAATACAGTTAAAATGAATAAACAAATATATTATGTACAAATAAAAGATAAACAATTAGAAAAGATCTAAAACAAATAGAAAAACTTGCAATACTACAAGAGCTATTCAACAAATGATTGTGGAATTACTACAACTAAATACACAGGTTCAAACAAATATTTGAATTCTGGTATAATGGTTCTTACAATCTTAAACTACATTAAAATACATCTAGGATATGATAAATTTAATTTTATAGGTAAAAAGAATGGACCTGGGAATAAGTGAGGAAAAAAATTACAGTACTTGTGTTCACTGGCTATTGCTCAAACTTAAACATAATGTAACCATATTGGAATTTAATTGTATGATGTTCATAAGATTCAAGATAGCAGAAACTATATTAAATCTTATGAAACAGCAACAGTGATCAGACATAAATTAGTTACTTTCCTAAGGTCATCTTTCAGGTATCTTCTTAAAAGGAGAGAATAAAATAATGGTCTATTTTGTGATGTTAAGAGTGACCCAGTGAATTTTTGTACTTGTTTGAATAAAAAGAACATATGCAGTTGATCCAGTTCCTGCCAATGGACATAGGCATAGCTGATATGCTACAGAGATTTTTAGATAATTTTCTTCATTAAAAGGATGGGGTCTATTCTAGTACATTATCACCAGGATATTTCAAGCTGTTGATTATATATATATATCCTGAAGCAGCTGATTTACCTCTGCTCCAACATTTCACATTCTTGATCAAACCAACGTTTGGAGTTATACTGGACCACAGGANGAAGAAGAAGAAGAAGAAGAAGAAGAAGAAGAAGAAGAAGAAGAAGAAGAAGAAGAAGAAGAAGAAGAAGAAGAAGAAGAAGAAGAAGAAGAAGAAGAAGAAGAAGAAGAAGAAGAAGAAGAAGAAGAAGAAGAAGAAGAAGAAGAAGAAGAAGAAGAAGAAGAAGAAGAAGAAGAAGAAGAAGAAGATGATGATGATGTTGGAAGGGCCCTTGGAGGTCATCTAATCCAACCCCCTGCTCAGGCAGGAAACCCTATACTATTTCAGACAAATGGCTGTCCAGTCTCTTCCTAAAAACTTCCACCATTGGAGCATTCACAGCTTCTGGAGGCAGATTGTTCCACTGATTAATTGTTCTGTCAGGGAATTTCTCCTTAGTTCTAGGTTGCTTCTCTCTTTGGTTAGTTTCCATCCATTGCTTCTTGTCCTGCCTTCAGGTGCTTTGGAGAGTAAATTGACTCCCTCTTCTTTGAGGTAACCCCTGAGATATTCGAAGACTGCCATCATGTCCTCGTCCTTCTCTTCATTAAATTAGACATAAACAATTCCAGCAACCGTTCCTTATATGTTTTAGCCTCCAGTCCCCTGATCATCTTCGTTGCTCTCCTCTGTACTCTTTCTAGAGTCTCAACATTTTTTTTTTACATTGTGGTGACCAAAACAGGATGCAGTATTCCAAGTGTGGCCTTACCAAGGCATTGTAAAGTATAAAGGGTTAAATGCATGTGCTTTTTTAAAATTATAAATATATTTTATATGTTTTCAAATTATTGAGGGAAGTGTTTCTATATCTGGATCTTTATCTTTTATAATGTACCATCTATGTCAACATGCCACCTCTTTACAGGAGGACAGAACTCAGTCTGGTCTGATCACTTTAGTTTTTTGTTTTTGTTTTTTTTCACTTTGCAACCAGCCTACTTTTTCTCTCTCACTTCAGACATTGCTTAAATCCCATTCATTTCAGCAGGATTTAAGCAGCCTAACTATGCAGAACCCAATCTTATGCTCAAGTCTTATGCTTAAGACTCTCTCAGACCTGGAGCATTATTTTTATTTGAATCACCCTCTCCACTTATTTTGATTGAGGCTCTCTCTCTCTCTCTCTCTCTCTCTCTCTCTCTCTCTCTCTCTCTCACACACACACACACACACACACACACACAGAGAGAGAGAGAGAGAGAGAGAGAGAGAGAGACAGACAGACAGACAGACAGACACACAAACACACACACAGACACACAGACACACACACAGACACACACACACACACACACACAGAGAGAGAGAGAGAGAGAGAGAGAGAGAGAGAGAGAGAGAACCAGCCCCTCTACATATCTACTCCTCCCACTGTGCCCTTACAAATATGCTATATATTCGTAGATGAGCAGGACTTGCTTCAAAATATGAAATAACACTTTGAATTAGACTTTCCTATATCTCTTGGGAACAAAATCTACAGGATCAGAGAGCTGCCTAGAAGTAGCTCAAACAATCTGTAATTGATGTCTCCCCCACCATCCCGAAACAAAAAGTTTCATGAAATTAAACCAGTGTGAACTAGGTATCTTTCAGCTAGGCATATGGAAATTGGAGATGATTATAGATAGGGTTATCACAAGGCTAAATTAAATCAGAATGCCCTTTACCTCTTTAAAAACACTATACCTCTTTAAAAGTGTTCAGTAACTGTAAAACTATCCATTATAAGAAGGCACTGACTGAGTCATTTAAAATATTGTCATGAAAGGTATATCATGGGAAAGAAAAACCAAAAAAGCATTATTAACTGTGTTTATATACCCAGCATCTGTTCGGACAGATAAAATTAATGCATGGATGAACTTTGGTGTCAAGAAGTTGCTAACTATGCATACTTAGTACTTGGCAAATAATAGTAATTTCAATAACAGTTGTAACTGAAATGGGAATAAATAAGGTAGAGAGACAAGAATTAATATGGCATATGCAGTGTTATTAGAGAACACACCAAAACTTGAATTCTTATCATAGCTGTCTTAGGGATACTAAGTGGCAAGAGACAGCTGCACCTCTCCATCATTACCATCCATGGCTGGTAACCATAGCCAGCTAGAACAAGAATAGACAGGGAGCTTGAGTCAGGAGAAAGAGCCTCTGTTAAGAGATATTGACTAACAAGTCAACAGCACTGGGCAGAATGGTTTACCTCCACCATAGATTTGTAGACATCAGAAAGCAACCTGAGGAGAGTTCCCTTCTGAAACAGTTGCCTGGTTACCATTCACAGGAGACTGACAATGGTTAGTAAAGTGCTATTACTGTCCATTAAGAAGCAAGGGTGGGGGAAGGAGATGGATTGTATGCAGTAATGTCTAGTTAATCTGAGAGCTATTTAGGTGAGAAGGGGAAAGAGAACCAAAGAGAAAGATAATTGAATAGAAATATCCATCAACCCAGGCTATTTTCATAGCAGAGTAGGACTCTTGGTAAGGCCAAAAATCGCAATCAGTCTTGGTTTGGAGAAGAGAAGAATAGCTCTAGCACTCTAGTCAGCATTTCATCTCATGAGGTGGCCCACTAGATGCATCTAGGAAGCCCGCCGACATAAGATTAAGACAATCCTCTTCTCCCATTGATCTTCTGCTACTGTTTGCCTAATAAAATCCAGGGTATGCTCCAGGATTTTGTCTTCTTTCCTTTTAAAACCAAACTAGCAACTCACAAACAAACTGTGACAACATAGTCCAATGGTTGATTATACAGTATATCAAGAAAATTTCCTAAGCTCTACTACTGAGTTTCATTATGTGGCTTCTGGTTTTAGTATTACAGGCATTCTAGTTTCAGTATGTACAGTATTATTCATCATTTTTATTCCTGTCCATTATTTTAAAAAGCTTCAGTCATATTCTTTTATAAGTACTTTTTCTCCAAATTAAACAGCTCCAATTTCTGCATATGTCTTCATACATCAAGTCTTTTGGTCATCTTGGTAGCCTGTTCCTATATCTTCTATAGCTCTACAAATAACCCTCCTGGTATATTGTTATCAGAACCATGCACAGTATTCCAAGTGTTTCCGTGCTATAGATTTGTATAGGGACATTATAATATCAACTGATTTACTATCTATTCCTGTGTAAATCAGAAAAAATCCAGTCTGGATTACCAGTTCAAATAATTTCAGTTTGAAAAAAGACAAACCAGTTCATGTTGGAGGGGGGGAAAGCCAATTTGAACATTTGCATCAAATGTGATTTTGACAATTTGATTTGACTCTACCAATTTAATTCAGAAAGGTTATTTAGTGTGATGATTTCATTATTCAAAATGTTTTTGAATTAAGTGACACGGTTCTGCATAGTTCTGTTTTGTTTTCACTTAGGCCCTCTGGGAGGAAAATAAGGTCCAGTTGTTACTGTGTTCCCATACTACTTGTCCTAAACATAACTGTTGTCGAAGGTTCCCAAGACAATTCAATTTGACTATAATAGTGTAAGGCACAGAGTATGAGTTCTGATCTTCATGATCCTACTGAGAAAAAATGGGCTTTGATCAAGAACTGTTGTTAATGGGCCAGAGAAAAACTTCTAAGTGGATGTTGCACTGGCTTAAAATGCCATAAGAAGTTTCAGTTTGAAGCAAAATAGTGGAGCAACAATTACTTCTCTCATATCTCAGTTTTATGGTGCAATTATTATTTCTCTGTTTGGTTCAGAAAGTACATCTGTTATACTACCCAGCAACCTACAGATATATCACTTTGGGGTCCAAACACCTTTATCAGCCTGATGAAAGAATCATGAGTATATACATAGCCTATACCTAGGGAAACTGCCTTGCTGGAAACCTTCATATCTATTTGATTGGAGAATGTGAGATTTACATACTTTCCTGCTGCTGCACACTAACCCAGAGATGGGATAATCAGGCCTCTAAGGCTAAATTGTCAATATACACCCATTATATTTTCTTCAACTGCCTTGAAATTTCCTTGTTTTGCATGGAAAGGGAGCAAATAGGTGCCTTGACTAATCAACATAAACACACTTGATTTTAAAACCTGATGAATGCTTCATCTTTTATTTAATCTTTCTCAGAGTAGTTCAGGAAAGTCATAAAGAATACTTTTATGATTCTAAGCTATTGCAAACTGTATTAGATTTAGGGTACAGGCAGGGGATTGTTAGTTTGCTACCCCAGGGCAGGACAGTTCTAAGATCACACTAGGAAAATTAAGGTTTGGGGAGTGTTGGAGAATAAGAACAGACGATTACAGTATATTGTATTTCTAAATGAATACTAGCAAACTACCATAGCAAATAAAGAAAAATAGGGAGAACTTAGATGTAAACAGTTTCTCAAAGTATTCTAAGTGAAAAGGTGATTTTTTTTGTTTGTTCATTATATATTAACTCATTAATTTCATAGATATTATGACTGTAGCCATGAAATAAAGAGATTTCTGCTACTTGAGAGAAAAACTATGACAGATTTATATGAACTATTGAAGTATAGAAATATCACACTCACAACTGTACATATCATCAAGGTCCAGCTTTAACATTTGGCCGAGAAAATAGAATCAGGAGAAAGACAAAATGAAGCAGAAAAGATGTCTTTGAATCTTGGTGCTAGAAAAAAAAATGGTTGGGACTGCCAGAAGACGCAGTCACTTAATTCTAGATGAAATAAAGCTAGAGTGCTCACTGGAAGTATTAAGAATGAAACCAAAGCTTAAATACATTGGATACATATTGCTGAAGCAAGAGTAGTTTGAGAGTATCTTCATACTTGAATGCAAAATACTATAAAGAACTTGAACTCTGGGCTTAGAAGAATTCAAAGGAACAAGTACCAGTAGACAGTTCTGGGAAATACAGTCCACTGAACTCCAATGTCTAAACAATAATAATGCCCAACTTACATTTCCAACAAAATGAGACTGATAACCTTATTTCTTCCTAAACATAATATTCTGCTTCATTCATCTGCTTTTAAGGTCATATGAAATAGCCAACACTTCAGAAGATAGGCTCAAGATACAGAAGGATCTTGACAGACTTGAACATTGGGTGCTATCTAACAAAATGAAATTCAATGCTGAAAAAAGTAAGGTTCTACATTTAGGCAAGAAAAACCAAATGCACAGGTATAGTATAAGTGGTACTTTGCACAATAGTAGTAACTGTGAGAGGGATCTCGGAGTCCTAGTGCACAATCACTTAAAATATGAGCCAGTAGTGTGCTACAGCTGCCAAAAAAAGCCAACACAGTGCTAGGCTGCATTAACAGAGGAATAGAATCAAAATCACACGAAATGTTAATACCATCTTATAACGCCTTGGTAAGACCACACTTGGAATACTGCATCCAGTTTTGGTCATCACGATGTAAAAAAAAAGTTGAGACTCTAGAAAGAGTACAGAGAAGAGCAACAAAGATGATTAGGGGACTGGAGGCTAAAACATATAAAGAACAGTTGCTGGAATTGGGTATGTCTAGTTTAACGAAGAGAAGGACAAGGGGAGACATGATAGCAGTGTTCCAATATCTCAGGGGCTGCCACAAAGAAGAGGGAGTCAAGTTATTTTCCAAAGTGCCTGAAGGCAGGACAAGAAGCAATGGGTGGAAACTAACCACAGAGAAAAGCAACCTAGAACTAAGGAGAAACTTCCTGACAGTTAGAACAATTAATCAGTGGAACAACCTGCCTCCAGAAGCTGTGAATGTTCCAACGCTGGAAATTTTTAAGAAGAGACTGGGCAGCCATTTGTCTGAAATGGTATAGGGCAGGGGTGTCAAACTGCCGGCCCACGGACCGGATGCGTCATCTAGAAGCCGCGCCCACCCCATTGCTGGCAATGGAGAAAAAGCTCCGATACGTTGCACAACGTCACGTGACGTCACGAGTTTGACATTTCTGGTATAGAGTTTCCTGCCTGAGCAGGGGGTTGGACTAGATAACCTCCAAGGTCCCTTCTAACTTTATATTGTTGTTGTTGTTGTTGTTGTTATGAAGAAGAACAAGAAGAACAAAAAAACCAAGAAGAACAAGAAGAAGCTGTTAAATATTTTAAAATTGAGGATCAACTCCTGGTTAATGTTCTCTTTATGATTTTTTGTGATAGAATTCCATTTATGATTACCTTGACTTATTGTTTGTTTTAAATAGATAGATAGATAACCTTTTTTAAAGATAGATATACTCTGAATCCATGGGAAAAAGCAAACCACAGTTCATCTTCTTATGAATATGGTTATGAATATGAATAGTTATAAATAGGAAAGATATAAGGACCCTTTCAACTTTATTATTATTATTACTATTATTATATAGATCATTCTAAAGAATCAAAAGCTTTCTCTGAATTAAGAAAAATTATAGCCAGTTTCTTATTTTTCTAGTTGAATGGCATTTATAATATAGGTGATGTTATCTCTGATATATCTCTTTGGAGAAAATCCACTCTGATTAGGATGAGTGATGTCAGCTGTTTTACATCATTTCAAGAATAGCCATAAAAACCTTAAAGTCTTCATTCAATAAGGAAATAGAGCTACAAGACTCCGAATAGTTTGATTCATCCCCCTATTAAAGCTCCTGCCACAAAGGAGGGAGTGCTTAGTATTGTTCATTACTTGAACTAGTTATCTTATCAACATTTCTTTGAAGGTCTTATAACATATTGCAGAAAAATATGATTATGGGTAGTTACTCAGTTTTAACTTCTTTATTGTTTTCATGTTTCACTTCTGTAATTGGTTTGATTTCTTTTGTTGATCTATAAATTTTGTAATCTGTGGTATAGTTCTCCAAACTTGATGTCTATTTTCCATATAGTTGAGAATAGTATTTAGCAAATCAATTTATTATTTATTCAGAAGTTAAAACATACTTCTTACTTGTACCAAATTAAAGTGTTATTTTTTTTTCTCCTTTCAACAATTTATCTGGTTTGCTACCTTTCTTGACATGCTTCTGTTAAACAACATTTATCTTCTTATACATTTCATTTACTTCCAAGGAATCTAGTTGGTTACAAATTGCCTTAATCTTTTGTTCTACATTCTGTATCAGATTCTGCTTATGCCTTGATTCAAATATTTTAAATTGTTTGGTAATACATATATTTCTGTCTCTGTACTATATGAGTTTCTATTTTATGTCAAAGAAATAAATAATCATCTCAAATGCTTTACTGAATCCCATACTGTGAATAAGGAAACTTCAAGAATTGAGATGAGTTAGTTTAGAAGCCTGTTGGTGAAGAAGAAGATCTGTAGCTCAAACTGGAATTTTTCAATTTAGTAGCTTTCTGCAATAATAATAGTACAGGAAGAGCTATAAATCATAAGCTATTATGATGGTTAAAGGAATGAGTAGCCATATGCCTGCTGAGCAACCTAGTTTGCGTTTTGCCCATGTCTTGAAAAACTTCACAAATAAAGCTCTTTGTCAGCAACAATGTCAATAAAGGTAGATCATCCTTACATGAAGAAGTATCTTTTCCCTAAACCAGCTCTTACATATTCAAACAATCCAAATAGATTTGGAAAAAGGTAGATTGGCTTTGAAGGGCTTATGATGGGCACAGAATTTTATTAAAATCTAAATCCCTAATTATCTCCTCAGTGCTTTTCACAATGAAGTAATTTCTGGCATTCCTCCAAATCTATCCTAACCAGATCTAGGATTCTGACATTAAACCACTATTACTGGAGGAAAAAAAACCCTCTTGCTTCATTACTGCTAAACTAATTAGATAGGAAGAAGAATATAATTCTTCTATTGGTAGGATGACCTTGGATGGGAAAAAGAAAGCATGCCTTAGGGAGTTGTTAAAGCTCTCATTGTCTGAATATCTCCCTGAGGAAGATTAAATGAAGAACTTCTATAGTTGGCTTTTGAAGATGAAGCAAGCAAATATTACTGGTTGGTGGGAAACCTAAACCAAACATTGGCAAGATTGCACAGAGATGTTGTCCCACTTAAAATGTATTAGTCTCCAATCCTTAAACACAGATCAAGGATAATCTGACTGTAAAGTGTCCCAGTTTATGTTATTTAATAGTTGCACTACTCCGTTGAATCGTTCTTTGTCTCTTCTACCTTAGGACACTTGGAACTAATAACTTTTTACTACCTACTGAGCATTCAATGGGAGATCCTGCTGACCTTCAAAAGAAACTAATCCATCCTGTATGGGTTTAAATTCAGCATCATTCTCTTATAAGAGGTTTAGGAGTGTGAGACCTTAGAGTTCAATGTCTATATCTCATTTTCAATTATTTGCTATGGCAACTTCTAAAAGTAAATATGTCTCAACATGTTGCATTCTACTATACCATGTCTACTTTTCATGAATGATTCTGTGGCTCACATACTTTCTACCTGTCCTGAACTTAATTTATGTTTTTCTTCTCATTACACAGGTAATGGTTCTTCCCTCTCTGATTCAAGGCCATCCTCTTTACTTTCTACATCAGCTTACAAAAATCAGAATCAGTCAAAGCAAAATGTGAAATATTAAAAGGCAACCATGCTAAATCATGCTAAAGAGAAGGAACCAAATCAGAATTACTATCCAATAACTAGTAGAACCATACACCATCCTAGCCAGAACCTGCATCTTAAGTTTCTTTCTGAAAGGCAGCAAGGTCAGAGTTTAGTTTTCAGGAGATTAAGAGTTTGCCTTCTACCTGAAGTCAGTGGGACATGAATTAAAATTTTAATCTCCAGAATTTTTAAAAACTTCTTCCCTCTTGGCATTTAGAAGATCACTGAAGACAGTTTCATTTCACCAAACCTTCAGCTTTCAGCTTTCACGGGGCTGGGACATGGGGTTCATCTTAAAGTCAATGCTAGTGTTATTATTTTTATAACTGCTTATGAAATTAATGGCCCCAGCTTTCTTAGGAACCACATATCTTCAATTGTCTCTGCCTATCCGGGACAGCTAAGCAGTATGGGTATGCTCTGGGTTCCATCAATTCAGCAGCTTTATGGAACCAACTTTGTTGCTAGTATCTGCTGTCTGGGATCATATTTCCAACTTCCAGAAGAGATCCATGTTACTCCCACACTTTGGAAAGTGTGGAAAACTTAGTTGTTCTCCCAGGCCTTGAAAACAAGGTAATTGTGGAATTCCCTTGTTTTATAATTGGTTTAAAGTTGATATTCTGCTATCTCCATTTTTTCCTTATATATATATTGTTTTTATTTGTAAACTGCCTAAGAATTATCTAAGAGTTAGGTGGCCTCAAAATTTAATTAAATTTTAAAAAATTACTAACTAACCAACCAGCCTGAAAAGTGGACCTGCCAACTAATGATAAGAATTCAGACAAATTCTCCTATTTGTGTTGACATAGCAGCACAGATTTTGCTGTAGTGTCTCACCATCCAAATGTGAATGATGGGCAGAGGATAAATGAAACTGAATATTTCGTTTAAACTGAACATTCAACTGAACAGTAATAAGAAGAAAACATTCCAGAAATATGATATAAATTGAACACCATACTCCAAAATACTATGAATGACTATTCCTCTATATTAAAAGACATGCTTAATAAAGAGTCTAGCAATCTCTAGTACTGAAAAAGACATTTACATGGAATAGAATGTGCTACCTTAGTAAAATGATACACAAAAACCAAAATAGTGATCAAGTCCTTAACACTCAGAAGGTCATTAATAACATCTAAATAAACAATGTTCCTTAGGCTTCAGGGGAGAAAGGGGGAATATAACATCTCAGCAGGTTTTGCCATTGGAGATTTTGCATGAAGGAAAATGTGACAAGAAGAAGCACATTTACATCTTCTATGTCTATGGAGATCCTCAGTCATCCAGGTCATGGTTGTCCCAAAGATGCTTTTTCAAAAGGCAACTGGACTTTGTTTTTCCTTGAAGATGTTTCTCTTCTCATCCAAGAAGCTTCTTCGGTTCTTCTTGAAGCTTCTTGGATGAGAAGCGAAACGTCTTCAAGGAATAGCAAAGTCCAGTTACCCTTGAAAAATGCACCTTTGGTACATTTTCTGTGATATGATGCCACCCAAAATAAACAGGGCAATGTCTTAAAGATGCCAAAATCTCCAACAGTTTTATTATCATTGAAAGCTTCAAAACTTGTTCCCTGAGAAGAGATGGAGGATACAAACAATTGTTCTGACCCTCTATCCCTCATTCCAGTTCAGTTTCACATTACTTGAGAAAACCAACCATATAGGCCCAGATATGTTGTCTGGGTCCTATTGCTGCTGTAAGTGCAGCAAGGTCATACACATACCTCCCATCTCCAAAATCTCTGGAGACAGTGTTGATACAATGGAAGAGGGGACAAAATGGTCAGGTTTCAAGAGAGTGGTAAGAAGGAATGACTGCCCATTTTGTGAGCCTGAGCTCACAAAACAGAGCTGAGTTCACTTAAACAGAATTCCTTTCCTCATGGGATAAATTCAAATTCTGATGTGTTCAGCAAAAAAAAATTCACAATTGTTTAAAATGTCTATAGAAGTTTCAAAAGCTCCACAAAAGCTGTGCATCCTTGACAGTGCCTAGAGAATGCCAGCATGAAACAGAGGCCATCTTAATAAGATCCATCTAAACATTATCTGTAGAATTCTATAGCACCAAATCCCATGGCAGGAAAGTCAAAAATGCCTTTTTTTTTTCTAGCTTGGCATGTAGCTTTCAATATTAAGCAAAAATCAAGAACACAGGGGCATAACCTCAAACTGACGTTAGGGAAGTTTAATGTTAGAAGGTATTAATTCACAGAAAGACTAGTGGAAGCTCAGAATTTCCAGTGGAGGTAGTGGGTTAATCATCAGTAACTGAATTTAAACATGCTTAGGATAAACATCATGCAACAAAATTAAAAATAAAATAAAAATAAATGGAACATAAGCGTAATGATTAAAAATAAATACGTACATAAATAAAAAAGAAAAGAAAAAAGTAAATAAACTCAAAGGGGAGACTTCATGGACCAATAGGTCTTTTTCCACCATCAATTTTCTATGTTCCTTTGTTTAATATAAACAGCTGAATTTTTTTGGGGAAAAAAACCTCTAAAAGTCCAGGAGGTCAAAAAATATCTTGTTCATTAAATTTCATAAATACCAAGGAACAATGCATTCTCAAATTTCCCATAATGTACTGAATGTCAAAGGCAGTTAACACTCATGGCCTTTCTTCATTCACATCAAATTATAAGCTCCTCTCAAGCCCAATTTACTAAAAAAATACTTGACTTTTGAAGATGATCCAGAAGACCAGAGCTAAGTGGCAGTAGAGTATAATATGTTTTTCAAAATTTGGATTGCTAACAAAGAATTAAGGGAGTACTGGAATAGCTATTTCTAACCTTATTTGGTTTTCATCAGCCAGACATACCCTTCTGAGATTCAAACCTGGGCTGTCTGCATGTTAAGCAGAAGTATTAGCCCCTAGGCCACAGGCTCTTTCTCACTTTGTTAGCTACAAGTATAATATCTAATGGTTACATTGTTTACAAAAATCTGAATCCTGAATCGGTCTCAGACAGCTGTGTTTCTTCTTGACAAGGGAAGTGGGGGGAATCATGGTCTAAGATGGCTTTGCTTTTAGCGGATCTGCTGATTGTGGTGAAAAGAAGGAGCTGGCTCCTCTCTGGATGAAGGACAGGGGATTGCCCAGAGTGCTTCTGATTGATGCTCCCCATGATGGGACGGTGCAACAGCAGTCACCAGTGGACAGAAGCTCTGGGAGAGACAGCTTTACCCAATGATACTGACAAAGATGTTATATAGGATGCACAAATGAGGTTTTAATAGTTAAGAGGGGCACACAAATAATAAATCAGAGTGACTTGGATACATGGATTTTAACTCAAAAAGGTGACAAATGGACAATTTTTTATTTTGGATTTACAAAAGAGATGTGCTATATTTACAGAGGGATTCCTAAGAAAAAGAAAAGAGAGAAGAAATCAGGTTTGGGGACATTACCTAAAAGGAATAATCAAAACTTTTAAAACTAAAAATAAAAAGGTTTATAAAACCAGTTTATTCTATCAATATTAAACTGTATATGATTCTTTTTTTTCTAACAGATATAATGATTTTTTCTTGACTAGAACTGAATGATGAGGCTCTAAAGATTTGTTTGTAGATAGAATATATGAAGAAGAGAATTTTGTTGCATTTTTAGAGAAAGTGATAAGTTATGGTATTAAAACTGAGAGAGGAAGAAGAGAAGAGTAGAAATTAATTTGCAGAACGTCATTTAAAGGGATTAAAGATTAATATTTTAAAGTTTCTGCTAGCTCTGAATGGATTTTTTTCAATAAATATGAACGATGAGGTTTTAAAGGTTTGTTTATGGATATGAGATAAGATATGGGAAGAGGAATTATATATATAAGAGGTATTGTGTGAAGGTAAGAAAAGAAATATTTGTTAGTTCAATTTCTATGGCTGCCCATCTCAGTCAGTGACTCTTAGTGGCTTACAATTCATAAAACATATTACAATTAAAATATAAAAAAAATAAAACATTTTTATGACTCTTTGATCCCTTGTTTCAGGGTGGAGTTGGGGCAACTGAATAGAGCTGAGCATTTACTGGCTGAATGCCCTTCCTGACACCTATGCAGAGTTCACAGTAGATATTTTATCTTTGTACCTTGATAGAGAAACATCTGTCGGTATCTGGGATTGAACTGTGAACCTTCCAAGTGGGAGGTGAATGTCTTCAGTTCTAGGCCATGGCATTGCTCAAAAAAATAAATAAATAAAACAATAAAAGTAGTAAAAGCAGTAAAAAATATATAAAATACAATTCAAGATACATAAGAGCAAGATATTTGGCCCATTAGCAATATAGTCAGGAAATAGGGCCCTTGGCACACTTGGTGCTCCAGGTTCGGGAAAATAGCTAAGTTTTTAAGGCCTCACAAAAGTCTAACAGGGTTGGGGAGAATTCTGATTTCCAAAGGAGAAGATGCTCCAAAAAGCAGGAACCACTGCAGAAAAAGTACGAACTTGGTTTATTTGTTGTATATATTGTTATGTTTGATAGCTCTTAATGGATTTTTCCGATTAAGATTGAAAGATGAGGCTTTATTATTTGCCAATAAATAAAAAAAATGATGATGAAGAGAATTTGGGTTGAAATATTAGAGAAGGTGTTGAGTTGCTGAAAAGGTTTGTATTTATCTTGATGAAAAGAGAAATAATTTCTTTCTATATTTCTTTGTTGTTCTTGTTTTCCATTTTTTTATATTTTCCCCTTTACACCCCCCTTTTTTCCTTTTCCACTTTCTATTTATTTTCTCTTTTTTATATTTTCTTTAGTTTATATTTTTATCTTTGCATTTTAAACTTCAATGACAAACATGATTACCACAAAAAGAGTAGATCAGAGACACCTCTGTCTTTCTTCTGGTTGTCCTCTCTCTCTCTCTCTCTCTCTCTCTCTCTCTCTCTCTCTCTCTCTCTCTCTCTCTCTCTCTCTGTGTGTGTGTGTGTGTGTGTGTGTGTGTGTGTGTGTGTGTGTGCATATGCATATGCGTATACGTATGTATGTATATGTATATATGTATGTGTATAAGTATATGCGTGTGTATGTATGTTTCAAATAAGCCAATTCCTGTGTGGCCCAGAATATTGATGTTTAGCAGAAATCTAAGCTCCAGGAACTGTGATGCAGCCACAAAAAAGAGTGGATTGGGGGCAGTATGCTAGCCTTTTCCTTTTCAAATGCATCACAAAATCAGAATTTTTTTTTTTCTGGATAAAACAGTGGGATTTTAATGCTTATCATCACTGGCATTTGCAGAATAGGTGAAAGAAGGCAAGTTTGTGGTTATATCAGCACATCCAAGCCCTAACTATGTGTTAATGCCACATTTATGGTCAAAGGAGTATGGCTTATATCAGTGGTGGGAGTCAAATAATTTAACAACTGATTCTCTGCCCTAATGATCGATTTAAGTATAAAAAAAATGATATATTGAAAGGTAGTTTATTATTTCATGCATTTAATACTTAGATAAGAACAGTAAAAGAGGTAACAAAACTAGATTATATTATAAGAAAGAGTTTTAAAATATTAATGAAAAAATATTAAATAATACCTGACAAAAAAACAATAAAACTGTTATTTAAGATGTTTCCATATTGTTTCTTGCTTGGTGTCCTCACTTGCAATTTTTTTCTCTTTTATCTGAGCATCATCCACTGTGTCATTTATCCTTAACCATCTTTTCACTGTAAGAGTAGGATTCCAATTGCAGTAGGAGGCCACGAGGCTCGTCACGCCAATTGTGCCACTGCCGTCGCTCGGGGCAAGAAGGTACACAGCGCATCACACCAATTGTGCCGCTGCGTGGGTGCATCACGCTGAGCATGCTGCTGCTGCCACTTGCGCCACTCGGTGCGACGAGCCTTGTGGCCTCCTGCTGTGAGCAGCAGCAGGGCTTGATCGGCACAAAGAGCAATGAGGCAACCTGCCGTGAGCGGTGGCAGCGGCATGATGTGCCACATGGCGTGCAGCCACATGCAGCTTCAGAAGAACTCAGATTTATCATAACCGGTTCACCGAACTCAACCAAAAATTAGATACTGGTTCTACCAAACCGGCCAAACCGGCTGAATCCCACCACTGGCTATTATTGTGATTCGATCAGCACACAATTGCTATTTCAATCACTTCCTCCCCTACCACTGACACTGCTGTTTGTAACAGTGACATTGACACTCAAGGACATAATCCCTTGAGATTCTAGTGAATGTCAGGATTGTGCCTCGCTAGCAAATTCATCCCTAAGACAATTGAAACATGTAGTGAAGAAGTTAAATAGAACTGCAAAGTTTTCTGATGATAGGTAATGAAGACAGAAAGGAGAGAAGTATGTTCAATGATACTGGAGGTGGTTGATTAAGAACTAATCCCAGATCCCCCCCCCATGCATCCAATTCCCTTCCTCCCCATCTTGTGAACATGATTTTACTTTGATTATATTGTCATTTTATGGGATTAGGAATATTTATTTCTGATGATTGTAATGTTTTTATTCTGTAAGCCGCCCAAAGCTCTGCAACAGACTTGAGCTGCAAATAAATTTAATAAATAAATAATCAGTGGTGGGACTTCGTCATAGAAGTATTATAGTTTCAACAAGGATTAGACTTTCTACTGTCTGAGTAGGTAAGGCAAATTACCAGAGCCAGTTAGAAAATCACTAGCAAAATAAAGTATTTTTTGTTGTTGTTGTATGATGTTATGACATCTTTATTTGACAATTTGGTTTCCCTCCTATGCTCCTGAAAGGAAGTTGTGGTTCATTTCCCAAACTGTCCTGCTTGGAATAATTAGACCACATATCACAATAGGTTCCTTAATTTCACAGGTGTGGAATTTCATAGCTACGCAAAGATAAGAAAGTTTAGCTCAAAGTGTCCTCAATGCTACAATAAAGACATAAACTGAGAGCACACTTGTTTTATTTCTCTATAACTGACAATGTGTTTGTGTGTGGGTATGTGTTGGGGGAGGGAAACTGCACCCTGTTGCATAGGATCAATGCCAAAAGCATCCAAAGAGTTAGTAAGAAAAGACAGACAGGCATAGAAAGGTGGTAAAATTCCCTAGTCTGCAAGCCTGTGTGTCAAGTCTTCTAGCTTCTAGCTTTTGTCTATAATCACACAACATTGAAACAGTCCTCTAAATTGTCAGGCACGCCCTGGTTAACTAATTTATCTCACAGCTCATTAGCTAGACCTTTCTGAAATTGATCTACTAAAAATGATTCATTCAATCTAATGTACCTAGCATGCAGTTGATGTTCTGCTATATATTCACACTTTTTACTTATCTTAGCACAATCTGTGAATCTCCCAGTAAGGAATAGCATTGGCAGGGTCATCAAAAGCAACTCTAAATGTCTAAAATGAACATAGTTATCCATGATAGGATCATTTTGATAGGAACTTTTCACTTGGCAGCTCCATTTGTTAAGAGTCCAAGAATAAAAGCCGTTTGATTGCGATCCTTGGATAATTCAGTAGTCAGATTAGTTTGGGTGATGAAAAGTTTGGACTTTGTCTTCAGTGGCATTAAACATGTGCTATAAAGATCCAAAAAAACAAAACAACATGGCCAAAGGATCAGGATTAACAGGAAGAGCAACACAATGATCACTGTTAATTGTAACACTTGACCTGTCTGCTGTATCATTTGAGTAACAGCATTATTCAAGCTGTTGATCTGTGCATCTACCTGTTTTGAAATAAGGCATTTAGTTGTTCGTGGTGCTCCCAGTAGGTTAGTAAGGTGGTCTAAGTCAGGGGTAGGCAACCTCAGCTCTTTTATGACTCATGGTTGAAGTCCATGAGTCATAAAAGAGCCAAGGTTGCCTACCCCTGGTCTAAGTTAAGCAACTCACAATCTAAAAACTAAGCTTTTGGATTTGGTAGGCAGGTATATTGTAAGGAATAAAGGGGTCACATTTTGGAATTTTGGAAACTGAATATGTGTACTTTGGTCCTCATTTATCAGCGAGGATGATGAGGCAAGGGTTTTCTAATATCATTAATCTCCTTAATGATTTAATAGTGAGGATGTTAATTACATATTTCATACTACAGTTGGTTCTTCTACAAAATTTTGTATCTATTTTCTTTACCAAGTTCAGAAAATTCTATTAGACAAAGCTTCTGTTGATCCCTGTCTATCTTCTCCCTTACAGTCTATTAAATCAAGTTAATGGCAGATGGGTACAATTGAAGATTACCTCCTAGATTTGTTGCTAATACTGACTTTAACATTGCATTAGATCTACTATATACTACTTTAGTAAGACCACACTTAGAATACTGCATCCAATTTTGGTCACTGAGTTACAAAAAAAGATATTGAGACTCTAGAAGAGCAACGAAGATTATTAGAGAGATGGAGGCTAAAACCTATGCTGAACTGCTGCAGGAACTGAGCATGTCTAATCTAACAAAGAGAAGGACTATGGGGTGACACAATAGCGGTCTTCCAAAGCTATCACAAAGAAGAGGGGGGCAACCTATTTTCCAAAGCCCCTGAGGCCAAGATAAGAAGCAATGGATGGAAACTTATCAAAGAGAGATCCAGCCTAGAACTAAGAAGAAATTTCCTATTAATGAAAACAGTTAATCAGTTGCCTTCAGAGGTTGTGAATGCAACATCACTGGAGGTTTTTAAGAAGAATTTGGACAGCTATTTGTCTGGAATGGTATAGAGTCTCTTGCATGAGCAGGGGGTTGGACTAGAAGACCCTCAAGGTCCCTTCCAATTCTGTTATTCTGTTATTGGGCCTCAGTGATGAAATCATCTACTATTACTGCTTGTATCCATGCATATACACTAATAAATTACGGCACTAATAAATTGTCTTAGGTTTGTGGGAAGAACTTAATCTCTATGAAAGCAAATACCAGCTAAAAAACTGGCAGCTGTGATTTCACATTGTTGTGTATATGCCGTCCAAACTCTGGTGAAATAATATCATATTTCAGACTTGGAAACTTGATATTTGTCTCTTGGCCCTTTCACAAAAATCATGAAAGATTGGAGAAGGGAACATCAAAGTAAAGCTAAATTTGGTGGAAAAACTTTGGCAAAAATATAATATAAATATAATAAAATTGGCAAAAGTTATTTCCTTCCTTCCTTCCTTCCTTCCTTCCTTCCTTCCTTCCTTCCTTCCTTCCTTCCTTCCTTCCTTCCTTCCTTCCTTCCTTCTGCCATAAAATAACATTGTCAACATTTTATCAAACTGAGCTATAGTTTGATGTTTTCTCTATAAACTGCATGTTTTTGTGTGGGGGTATGTAGATATATGTGTCTGTACACATACTCAAAAAGAAAGGCCACACTGTTCATTTATAAACATTCTAGTTCAATTATTTGCTCGCTTGTTAAATTTTGCTCCTGCCTTACATTCAGGAATTAAAGTTGGCATATGTTATATATCTTCTTTCATTTTTTTTCCTTGCAACAATCCTGTAGGCAGAGAATGATTGTCCCGAAATCACCCAGGAAACCTTTTGGCTGAGGATGTATTTGAACAATCCTAGTCCAATACCCTAATCCAGGGGTCTTCAAACTTGGCCCTTTTATGACTTGTGGACTTCAACTCCCAGAATTCCTTAGCCAGACACACTGGCTGAGGAATTCTGGGAGTTGAAGTCCACAAGTCATAAAAGGGCCAAGTTTGAAGACCCCTGCCCTAATCTCTAGCTGCTAGATGTTTTGAAAACTGGAAGCCTATGACACATTGCAGTTGAAATAGAATGTCTGCACCTTGCTATTATATTTGGTATACTCTAAGCCAGGGGTATCAAACTTGCAACATCACATGATGGGTCGTGACGTATCACGACTTTTTTGCCGTTGCCAGCAATGGGATGGGCGTGGTTTTGCTATGATGCATCCAGCCGACGGGCGGGAAGCTTGACACCCCTGCTCTAAGCCTTGAAGGCCAGTTTCAAAATGTGAATGAAGCATTTGATGGTGGCTATCTTTGTCAAAAGTATTCTATACAAGTTCTTTGTCAAATGCTTGCAGGAAGCAAACAATCTCATGATCTAAATTGTGGTACTTCTCCCAAACAGCAGACCTCCAAACTAGAATCTAGGACAGTGATAAAGAATGCATACAAACATAGGCAAGACAAAAGGAACGTAGCAGTGTTATTCTTCTAAATGTGCTATGCTAAACTTCATTGCTCACAGACAAAGTGAGCATTGTTTGTATGCACAATGGTGCATATTGTTCCAAAGCACTAGAGAGGAAAGATTTTTCTCAATCCCAGAGCAAGCTTTGCAATCTAAAAGAGTCCACAATTCTGATAAAATTATAGTGCACATCAAAAAGGGAATCTAGAGAGGGAAAAAAAATGAAACCAGCCTATAACACAACCCAGGAGGTGGCAGGGAATATGATATTTTGCTACCAAGTGCAATGTAAATATCTGAAATTTAGCTGTATATCTATTTGATTTCGCAGAAATGGCATTCCAGTTTGCTTTTATATGACATTCTTCACAAAAGTTTATGACAGATTTATCTAGATACATTTTATAACCAAAGATATATAGCTCAATATCATTTTTTCTGCTTTCATTAGAATCCAAAATAAGAATACTATCTGTGGACCATATAAACATTTGTTGTTGAGGAGGTCCTATAAATACATTAATACCTATTTGAACACTGGGCTATTTGATGCAGAATAACAGGCCAGGCCTACGGAGAGTAAGGATTTGTAAAATGGGTGAATAGAGGTGCATGCTTTTTTTTTGAAGCTAGGGATTCTCCACTGTATTGGTTGCCAATATAGATAGTTCTCAACTGACTTATAGTCTCTTCACAACTATTCAAAGGTATGATAGACACCCCCCAAAGGTACTTACAACACAGTTCCAAAGTTGCAATGGATGCCCCCCATGGTCATGTGACCACACTTTGGGTGCTCAGCAACTGGCCTGCATTTATGGCAGTTTGCAGCATCCTCTGGTCATGTGACCATGATTTAGGACATTTGTTGCCAAAAAACTGTGTTTATTTCTGGGTTTCAGCAAAAACGTCCCATAGTAAACAATGAGTTTGCCAAAAATAATATGATCAAATTGGGTCAGTTACATGATAACCCACTTTATAACTGCACACCTTATAACTGTAATGGGCAGGCTCCATTATGGTCACATGTTGAGGATATCCTGTATTTTCTTTGGGAGATTAGGAGCTTTTAACAATAGCTTTAAACAAAGAGGTTATGTATATATTCTATAACAAGGGTGCCAAACTCTATGTCATTGAGAGCTGCATTAACATTCTGGTTGCCCTCAAAGGGCCAGTTGCTGTCCCCTTCTCTCCCTCAGACTTGCCCCATAGAAGCCTCTCCTATTCTATCCCCTTCTCTCCCTTAGGCTTGCTGCATCATCTTTCCTCTCCTCCCTATAGCCTTCTCTTCCCCCTTACTCCTCCTCCTTCCTGCCAAAATCCCTCCTTTTATATCCTCTCCTCTGCTCCTCCATGAATTCACTCACTGTTTGCCTGGCTTTTTCACGCAGTGCTCAGCAGCTGGAGCCATGCACACGCTCCGATCCTGGGGCTTCAGCAGAGCCCCAGCAACACCAGCTGACTCTTTCCCCGAAGACTGCATGTGGCTGCTGGTTGCCCCCGAGACCGCTGGAAGCCCCGATCAACTGGAGCCATGTGCGCCAATCTAGGAGCCTCAACAGAGCCCCAGCAACACCATAGCTCCAGCTGATTCTGCCCCAGGCCTCTCTGGTGCTGCTTCAGCTCACCCCACCCCACTACATACTCAATCACCTCGTCCTACTAGTCTGCTTGCGGGCCAGAGCTAAACACATCACTGACTGGATCTGGTCCACGGACCTTGAGTTTGACATGTCTGTTCTATAAGATGGAAACTGGCTTTGTTTTAAGGTCCATTCCAATCAAGGAGGGTCACTCATGCATTGTGAGAAGAAACCTCCAAAATGTGCATGTGCCGATGGATACCACAGATTCAAATTTAGAAATAGTTGCAGCAATTTAAATAGAAATCTAATATATGTCATCATAGCTGGCCATAAGAAACCCAAAAGAGAATATAAGATCGCCTGTTGTCTGTCAACTGCTAGTAGAGGGATCCTTGATACTCTCTGTGCTTGGTTGTTTTCTTGCAGACATCTCATTATCCAAATTAGATAACATCAGTCTAGTAAGGAATGGAGTTTGTTCTCAGTTTATGTTCTAGTGGCTTGCCCTTTCATAGTTGGTGGGAGTGGTACTGGGGATTCTTTGGTTGGGCTGTTTACTGTTAGCTTGTTTGGCAGTTCATTGATTGGGGTATTGTTTACTTCTGGATTGTAAACAACCAAGAAGTGCTTCTATTGGTAGTAAAATACTGTTTCAGTACTGTTTCAGAGTTTATGTAGACCTACTGTATTAGACTTAATAATTTTGTTCTTTATAAATTTGTCCAATCCCTTTAAAAAGTCATTTAACTAGATAGCTATCATACTTTGTGATAGTAAATAGTAAATAACTTGCAGGAAGTCCATATCTGTCCCCCAGTCCCGAACCCTCTGCATGTTACTTGTGAATTGAAGGGAGGTCTGCTGAAAAGGGGTGCTAATAAAGAAATTATTACAGACATTACTGTTGAAAAGATTGGATGCCTTGAATATGAGCCGTCACTTACTCTTCTGTTGAGTTTCATCAATATTTCATGAAAATCTCAAGTCTTCTTCCTAGACTGTATTCATAATATGCTTTAAAAGTCAGAATGTTTGGTCACTTTGTACAATCATTGTTTCCATGGCTCAATTTTGCTATTCATCTAGCTCTGATCACATTTTTTTTAAATTGAGTGGTTGGAAACTGCATTAATTTAAAAAATAATTGCACATACTGCCCAATGCATGCTATGGATAAATTAATTTTTAATTTTTGAAGACAGTTCTTAACTAATCACAGTAATGCACAAAAAGATAATAAAGAGTGATCCCTATTTACTTATCTAAAATGATTCCATCTTTCCAAGAACTATCAAAAGAATAACTTTCAAATATCAGAATAAAAGCTCAGTTCTCCCAAAATTATGTCTTAGTCTTACTGTTGCATAAAGGAAATATTTCTTTAAAAAATCCAGAAAATAGTCTCATGCATTAATTTATAATAAATTTAACATGGAGGATCATCTTCACAAGTTCAGCCTTCATTTTTAATGAGGTTTCTATTACAGATTCTAAGGAATTTATTTAAAAAAATAAAAATTGAATTCCTTAAAAAATTGAAAATTGTTGGCCTCAAACATTTAATCAATAAATACAATTCATTTCTAGCTGAAAACTGTTTCCACAATTTTCTGCCAAATCAGGGTTGCAGACAAAACTATAAACCTTGTACTGCACCCCTGTAAACACAATGGTCTGAAATTGTGATTAATATTCAGATGTGAATGTCATGTCACCAAGATAAAACTCCTCTAAAGTCTGAACTTTTCCTTAGCTGATGTTTTCAGTTAATGTATATGCCGTAATCTGCACACATAAATGGAAATCAATAATGAATTAATGGAAAGAAAATGCTGTAGGGTTGTTCCAGTATCAAACAGAGGTTTCTTATAGAGAAGCAAAACAAGCACTTGAAGTTAATGAATAAAAAGAGTGGATTGTTTTGTAGAAGAAACAGATCATGAACTGGCCAAGTCTTTTATATGCTGTTTATCTTGGACAATCTTCCAGTAGTGAAAAGTGTTTCCACTCTATAACAAGTATAAGAAAAAAACCTCCTAAAGAAACTGTGGTGAGAAACATCCAGAATTACATGGCCTGTGCTTGGCTTCTTACAACAAAAGGCCAATAGATCTTACCTTTATCAGCCATACAGAAAATAAAATTTTGAGGATCTGCCGCCTTGCACATGATGGATGTAATAACTTTCATGACACAGTTTCTTTTTTTGAGGAAAAAGACATAGCAATTTCCTGTCTAAGCTTCTAATGCGCTTTATATTAATTTCCAGAAAGCAAAGGGAATATTTTTCTCAAATCATTTTATACACCATCTTTCACATTAGTGTGTGCTGTTAGCTTGTACAAAACTTACCTGTAAACTGCCCAGAGTCACTTAGAAAATGAGATGGGTGGTGTATAAATGTGATTAATATATTTTTTTTACAAAATGTGACCATAGATTCATCTGGCCAGCTTTCCCACAGAACACTGTGTATTTTCTGTTTGTCATCTGATATAATAAGTAGGAGAAGCAGTTCCCATTCATGGGGATGACTCAGAATACAGAATAAGAGAGGTGAAAGGGCCCTTGGAAGGCTTCTAGTCCAACCCTCAGCTCAGCAGAAAACCCTATATCTAACTCCATCAAATTGGTCTTCCTTGGATAAATTAAGGTATTTTTCACAATACAAGTTTTCATTCAATTGGCTAGAACACCTGAGGGCTCAGCTACCTGGGTTTGTCTCCTTGATTTTCCTAGGAGCAGAAGCATTAGAGAGGTAGTTAAAGGAGAGACACTGTCAGGAGGGTAGGGAAAATTTATTTATATATCCGGGATTGGAAGTTTTGTAGAATATACGGTATGCCCTTTCCTTCATCCGCTAACAATAAAGTCACTCCACAAATCTGTTATAATATATGATCCAAAGTTAATGTATTGGAAAGCTGATTAATATACAAGGAAGAAGAAGAATACCAGGCATTATGTCAAGATTTGTGGAATTGTTCCATCTATCTTCCTCCCCGCTCCCTTTTATTTTCTGTTTAAATAATTACAATTACTAGATTTAAAGTTGTACTGTGCTATTAGTATGTATGTCTATTTTTCCCATTAGTTGATTCAATAATGAACAAGCATTAAACTCATTTAGATCATTTAAACTTGTTAAATATTAAATAATTAGACTAATTTCTCATCCTGAAGAACATCTATCCAGTAGAGTTGATACTGGCTTGATAACGTATGATCAATGAATTCATACAACTAAGTGTATATATGAAAAAAACTCCTATTCTGCATAGGAACAGCAAAATGAATGAGTAAAAAACATTCTTATTAATGCCAGGCTTAGATTGTCAGCAGGCAGGTGGCATGGCATCTGTGTCTGCTTTGGAAGCAACAAAGATTGGTGAGGATAAGCCAGCCCAGTAATTCAGTCACAAAGTGGAAGGATTCGATATTATTTCAATCACACAGATATTCTCCTCACAAGCCATACCACAATATAGGAATTCAGGGCTTAGGCTTGTAAGCAAAACGGGTCAACCAGAAGTTGTGTTAAAAAAAGAAAAAATCCTGTGAGGACTTTTAGGGTGCAGAAGCCGTTCACATAAAAATAGAAGTGGAAAACACCATTTAGGCTCTCAGGTTTAACCTGCTGCCCAGTGTTGGCTAAAAATGAAAGCATCCCCAATAGATGGCAGTGTAATCTCTCATTTAAGCAAAACCAGTGAAGATGCCTTCACTCCCTTTATAATTTGGTTTCCCTGTTTAAAGTTACAATATAAATTGGAATCTTTCTTTCTGTACTTTCCCATAGCTTCCATCCATTATTTTGTATCCTACACACTGGAATGATTAGAGAAGAAAGCTTGGACTTTGGTATGATATTCCTTTAGCCTTTTGAAGAAGGCTGTATTGTCTCCTCAAGTCCTTCTCTTTTTCATATAATGTTTATTAAGCACTTTTAAAAGAAAGACAAAAGCTAATGCAAACTAATAAGAAGTAAGACAAAGAAAAGAGAAAGAAAGAAAAAATGAAAACAAAAGCTAAAAATTCAAGAAAGGGAAAAAAGTAAAAGAAAAATAGAAAAGAAAAATAATAATAGCCAATCTTCTTTTGTAGCAATTATATTACAGTTGCAAAATTATATCTTACTCTATGCTGCAACATAACTCTTTTCTTTCTATAATCTCTCTTGTTTAATCATCAAAACCATAAACCATACATTCATATTTTCTCTTGTATGCAAAGTATCCACAAGGGATTTTCAATCATCAATAAACATAGATATTGTCTTTTTTTCTGATCAAAGAAATCAGTGTAGCCATCTCAGCAAGTTCCATTATGTTCACCAACCATTCCTCCATCGTGGGTAGTACCACATCTTTGTGCATACAATAACCTTGCTACAGTTGTTATGTACAAAAATAAAGGTCCGTGACTTCTTTTTCAGCTCTTTGCCCATGAATCTCAAAAAGAAAAATCTCTGTACTCAACTGTGTGTTAATTTTTAAAATCTTCTGAATCAGCATGTGTGTGTGAATCTGGAATTGTCCAAGTTTTATAGTATTTTATATAAAACGTTGCTTCTTATTGTTTATATTTCCAACATAAATATGAAGTGCCTTTATACTTCTCAAGTGTTCTCTTCTCAAGGCTAAATATGCCCTTCAATCTCTCTCTTTTGAGAGGACTTAGGGCATGCCCTCATGTACTGTTTGTGTTGCTTCTTTCCACTGCTTGTGACAACTTCAGTTTAAACCAGTTTAAGATATACAGTATGTATGTATGTGTGTGTGTGTGTGTGT
>NW_015386745.1:850448-853105 GCF_001527695.2 Protobothrops mucrosquamatus | reverse complement strand
GGGTGGAGGTGTGTTCTGATTGGTTAAGGAGCTTGGCTGTGCTCTGATTGGATGGGGGGTTGGCTGTGCTCTGATTGGATGGGGGAGTGTTCTGTTTGGGTGGGGGCTTTGTTGTGCTCAGGTTAGTCTGAGTTGCAGGGGGATTTGAGATGGTGAGCTTCGTTGCTGTTGTTTGGCTTCGTGTTCGTGGTCATGCCACCTCTTTATGGTGGGTGTCAGTTTGCTTCATGTATGGATTGGAGGGGTTTAAAGTGCTAATGATGCAGCTGTGGACTGGCTTCTAGTTTGTGGTCGTGCCTCATCATCTGTGTGGGTTTGGGTTTGCTTTTTGCGTGGATGTGTGGTGGTGACATCCTGTGTGGTTTTCGTGAGTGTGGGTCTGGTGTCATTCTTTGTGTTAGGGACTCGTTTGCCAATAAGGGCAGGTTTCCAAATGGCTGGTAGGCGGGAGGTATCATCTCGTTTATTCATGCTGTGTGGGCGTTTTTCTATCTCGATGGCTTCTCTGATTATTCTTTTGTTAAAGTGTTCAGTTTTGGCGATAGTTATGGTCTTTTTAAAGTCAATTTTATGTCCTGTGGCTTTAAGGTGTTGGACCAGGGAAGAAGAACACAAGAACTCAGTCAGAAAAGAGGAACCAACTTCTTCCCTGTATAACAACATCTTTCAGATTAAAAATCCCTTTCTTGTCAGCCTTTTGCACTCTAATAATTTCAAGACCTTCTCTTCACAACAGTACTAAAATAGTTGAGGAACTATTCATATATGAGTGTTGCTAGTTAAAAACCCAGCAGAATTTTAAAATCATTTTCTTTCATTTAAGACATTGTTTCAGAATAGCACCGGTTCTTTCTGTTTAACCATTATATTGCAGGTGACTGCCAAGGAAAAATGGAGTTAAATATATCAATATTGAGAAAGAGCCCTCCAAAAAAATGGATTGTTCAACTGAGTGTTTGCATTTTAGAAAGAATGTCATAAGGTATGTTTACCAGATCTGAGTTTTGATTGAAATGTAATACAAAACAGCATTCCAATTATCTCCTCATACTCATTTATTCAAAATACTGATAAAATAAACTCAAACAAAAAGCAAAATATTTCTCAGGCTTACACATAGTCAACTGCTTTGTATAGCATTGTAAATTACTTCTCACCCCCTTGTCACCAGTCTTAGATGATAAGACAAATAAAAAACAATTTATCTTTAAAATGCAGCAAGAAGTACTAACTTACCATATGTGGATTCCTTGACTGATTGATTAGATGCCATCAAGTCAATTTTGACCCTTAGTGATAATATACATAGACTTTCTTCAGGATATTCTGCAGAATATTCTAATCTAACTTGGCCCTTTAGGTCTTCCCAAAATGTATGCATTACTGCTATAATTGAATCCATCCATTTGCTTATCTGTTTTTTTTTTCTTCCACCTTTCTCAGCATTATGGACACCTCCAGAGATCTCACTCTTTGCACAATATGTTCAAAATATGGTAATTTCAGCTTGAACATTAATGCCTTGAGAACACTTAGTTGATTTGTTTGATGAACCATTTGTTTGTTTTTCCATGACATTTCTTAACTTCATTCCGTTAGGAATCATGAGTCCCAGGTTTGGACACATTCTGTTAGATAGCCCATTTGAGGTACATTGATTCAAAAATGTTTGCCCTACGATGCACCATTTTGCCCAGTTAAAGGTCATGACATTGAGTGTTTTAGTAGTATATTGTTTAGCCCAGAGGTCCCCAACCTTTTGGGTACCAGGGACCGGTTATGTGGAGAGAGGTTTTTCCGTGGACTGGAGGGGATGTGGTTTTGTGTGCTGCCTGCATCCCTCGGATGGGGCTTTGCTTGTTTGTGCAGCCCAGTTGCTGGTATGCTGCAGCCCGATACCGGTCCATGCAGCCCAATCTGCCATGGAGAAGCCTGACAATTTTAATGTATGCCGATTAGTATACATTCAAAGTGACAATAAAGTTAAAGTTATTATTCTAACATCTCTTTACTCCCACCATCCAAAAGGCAATCTTGCTTTGAGATTCAAGACCTAGACCATGGCAAACAAACATTGTACTATCCTATTGATCACTGATAAGATTGCCAACACTTTTCCTTAATATAAGGGCCAGATGGATCAGCAAAGGGTGATCCATGAGCCAAATGACACATCAGATAGTCTAATTTCAAAGTGAAAACTTCAAAAATCGGAATCCCAGCATATCTTATTATTCTTATGCCAAACACATACATAGAAGACCACACTTTATACAGAATATAGTGAAATAGATTGGCTCTAGGTTGAGAAAGTAGAGAGAAGATGCATATGCCTCTCTAATTCATCCTTACTACATGCGGATCATACTGTATATTGATGCAGGCTGGGCTAGAAGAAGGTGAGTGTTTTAAAAATTGGAGGAAGAAACATAATAACTACGCAGATTTTATTTATTTAATTTATTTATTTAATTTAATTTATATGCCGCCCTTCTCCCGGCGGGACTCAGGGCGGCGCACAACATATTTAAAACCAAAACATATATACAATCCCCCCCTTAAAACCGAATTAAACCAAATTTAAAGTTGTGTCTTCCAAATTCCTAAAAAACCCAGTATAAAATCCACCCTAGGTCAGGTCCGCTTGCTGAAAGAGC
>NW_015386745.1:754668-849209 GCF_001527695.2 Protobothrops mucrosquamatus | reverse complement strand
TTCTTCTTCTTCTTCTTCTTCTTCTTCTTCTTCTTCTTCTTCTTCTTCTTCTTCTTCTTCTTCTTCTTCTTCTTCTTCTTCTTCTTCTTCTTCTTCTTCTTCTTCTTCTTCTTCTTCTTCTTCTTCTTCTTCTTCTTCTTCTTCTTCTTCTTCTTCTTCTTCTTCTTCTTCTTCCTCCTCCTCCTCCTCCTCCTCCTCCACATCATCATCACCATTATTATTATTATTATTATTATTATTATTATTATTATTATTATTATTATTATTATTATTATTATTATTATTAAAAGTGTTAACAATAAATAGTAATCAAATCAATAGTCAAGAAAGACACATCAGACTAGTGCTTGATAGAGTAGCAATGAAGGCCTTGGAAAATACCTGACATAATGCTTCTATACCTATACAATTAAGAATTTTGCAGGCAATAGTTTAACATTTTCTGGAATCGAAAGTTGGACTTTGAAGAAGCTAAATAGTATTGACATTTTTCAATTCTGGTGTTGGAGAAGCTCCTGAGGTATACCATGAATAGCCATGCCTATAACAACAAACCTATCTAATCAGCAAAACCCAACTTACCTGTCTGCTGGAAAGGGAAGGTGGAAGGAAGGAAGGAACCAAGAGGAAGGAACCCCCACATACCCCTCCCAATCCTTGCCACCCTCCTGTACATTCCATAGAGCTTTGGGGAATGTGCCTCCCCCCATGCATCTTCCCTAACCCACACAGCACCACTTGGGCATCCCCAAGCATCTTCCTTGATCCATGACACCCCAACATGCCTTTCCAGACCTGTGTGGCACTTCCATACATTCTCTCAAACATGTCTTCCCTAGTCCATGTAGCACTCTTGGGCATGGCCACACAGATCCTTCCTGATCTCTGACCTGTAGGGCCCCTCTTGCACATTCTCAAGCACTCCGACACTCTTTCCAACCCATGACACCCCTCCACACACTATTCCTGATTGGTGCAGCAGCTGTTGTACACCCTTGCAATCCTGTGCATTCTTCTTGGCCTGTACCGCTCCCCCACTTGACCTGTGTGACACCTCTTAAACTCCTCCATGACCCCCATGCACTCTTCCTGGCCTGCATAGCCTACCCATCCCACATAACCCTTCTCATACACCCCCATGCATCCTTCCCAACCTATGAAATCCCCTGGGCACTCTCTCAGCCTCTGCTGCCCCACCACATGTCTTCCTCGATCCATGCCAGCCCTGCATGCCTTCCTTGACCCCTGCAGAACCTCTTGCAAACCCCCACACATCCTCTGTGATCTGACTGTCCCCCACATTCCTACTTGCTTGTTTTCTTTTGTTCCTTCTTTCGATATTAAGAACCTGTTTCTTCTGCAAAAACCTGAAAGCAATTTTTGAGCCCAGCAGGACAGAATCTCTTCTTTGACTTCTCAGAAACTAGTTTCCTTCACTGGATTTGTGTGATCCTCTTCCTCTGTTAGCACCTCTTATAATTCCTTCTTTATCTGTTATAATAAACTTTCAACTTCAGTTATGAGTCAAAGGATGATAATCCTACTAGCCTGATCCTATTTTTCTTCAGATACTGTTTCAAGCCATGGTCTAGAAGAACTCTGAACTATAAACAAGCAACTGGTTCTGACTCAAAAGCAGTACATCCTCCACCTCTACGATGCAAGGATGACCTTTTCTTGGTGCTTTTTAAAAATTCAGAAAACAGGGGGATTATTTCCAAAGCTTATTCTGACCTCTTGCCCTGATTGAGTCAGAGAAGATCTGCCTCTCTCGCTGTTAAATAAATAATCAGGATTAAAATCTATTTACACTTCAAGATATTTAATTATGCATTAGGATAGGTATTAACAAAATGTTTCTTGCTTAAAGTGTTATTTATTTAGAGAGCATAACTATTACCCTATGTTAGTTCAGTTTCCCAATAAAAGCCACTGTCAGTTTCCTTTCTCTTTTCTCCATTGTTGTCAGCTTTCTCACAATCCCCGGGGAGGCCACATGTGACTTTGCTCTCTAGTCACCGTAAAGATGTTGACTTGAATGACTTCAACACACAATACCAATCCAAGATCATTTAAGACATAGTTTATGGAACAAATCATACTTTATATATATAGTGCAAACCTGTCATGGGAAAGTTCATAAATCACATTAAATCAAAAAACAAACAAGACGTATGATGGTTTTATAATTTATACCATGTAGGAATTCAACCATTATTATTTAGCTTCTCAGAAAGACCCCAAAGAGGCCAGAATCTACTTCCCCACAAACTCCCCAGCTGACAGATCTGGAGGACCAGTTTCCTCACTGCAGAAAATAGCACTTTGATCAGCATCAGATACGTTCATTGATTATGAATTGATTACACCATTTATGATTTTTCTAATAACCAGGAATAATGCTATGTGCCAAAGTATTAAAGGAAATTTTAAAGGTGACCTGACACAAGGAAGAACTGCTTTGTTTGAGCAAGGCTTAAAGCATCTGGAAATTGTGCAAGGATTGTGCAAGACTGTGAAATAGGCTTTGGGGTTGTGCAACACCACTGCTTAGAGTGACCCAGCACTTTCAGTTAGCCCTTTATGAAAAAAGGTTGCATTTTCAATGTCCAAGATTAAGCAAAGAATTATATCATAAAACCCTTTGCTAAGGAAAGCCTTTTTAGTGGCCTCTTGCCTTTTGTACTTTACAACTGTAGGCAGACAAGTGCAAAAGCTTTTTCCAAATTGCTCTACAGATGGTTTTGACCTTCCCGTTTCCTCTAATTAACTCTGCTTAATTAAAAGCAAATTCTCTGTCCCCTCTTCCTTGACTGCAGAAAGTACCTCAGGCAAAATTCCTTTGAATAAAGTTCTCCTTTCTTATCACTTTCCTTCCACAGCAATCCCAATTAAAAGAATGCTTTAATAATTTTTATTCCTGAGGAAATCTCTTGACATTGAGCCATCTTTGGGGGAGGAGAACCAGATGGAAGAAAAGTGGGGGCTGAGGCAAATATATATTCCACCAAAATATGTAAGATGATCAGGCTCTTTCCAATTATGGAGCAAGTGAGTTTCCTTCTCAAAATAGCAATAGCACTTAGACTTATATACCACTTCACAGTGCTTTTACAGCCCTCTCTAAGTGGCTTACAGAGTCAGCATATTGGCCCCAACAATCTGGGTCCTCATTTTACTGATCTCGGAAGGATGGAAGGCTGAGTCAACCTTGAGCCAGTGAGACTCGAACTGCCGAATTGCTGGCAACCGGCAGTTAGCAGAATTAGCCTGAAATGCTGCATTCTAACCACTTTGCCACCACACCTATCTGGCCAGAGTTTCCTCATGCTGACCAACAGGAGATACAAAAACTCAACAGTCTTTATGTTTTCATTATTGACTTTTTGTGGCAAGAAATAAAGGATGAAGGAAAAAAATTGTCATTGTTGAACCTACTGGCTGGGAAAGTGCCAGAGTGACTTGGCTGCACTAGAGATGGGGAAAACTCCAGGAGGTGGGAACTCCCAACAAAAGGAACTGCCCACTCCAAGATTCCAGAATGTTCCATGCCCCCCCTCCGCCCGGGTCTCCAATGCAAAACTGTTTTTACAGAGCGATGGAACAGAAGCAAAGCAGATATTTCTTCAGTTGAGCTTCCTAAGATCCATGAAATCCACAGGGTGTTGTGAGAAAAGAGAGATGTTTGTGCTAATTTCAGACAGCATAGTGCTTGTATATGGAAGGGATATCAGAAACCAAGTGGAAGAATGTAACCATGCCCTCTGTAAAGAACGAGTTTAGTTAGTGTAATTTGGCTATACTACAGTATATAACCTTATATTTACAGCCCTGAAAGAAACTACCACTGATCTTGATGAAGTGTATTCTTGACATGGATAGAATTTCACTATCAGTGCAGGTATTTTTCCAGTTTTCCGTCATCACTTGATGAAAGTACATTTGCAAGTAGCAGGCATTCCAATCCGGTACAAACCAGACCCTGGTTGTTTAGGTTATGACAACTCACGTGCCTTGAAAATTCTCTCTGTATAATTTTTCTTGTCCTTGAAGATGGACTGGGGAGCAAAAATAAGGCAAAATTCTGAGATACCTTGTTGGGAAGGAAAACCATTTGAGGAAGTTAAGGAAATAAATAAAATTTTAAAAGTTTCCTTCTCATGTTTCTATGGTCCTTCGATAAGAAAACATATCAGCTATATCAAATTTCTTTGGGAGTGGGAAATAATATCTTGACATAGCAGCCCCAGCCTGATAAGGACAAGAAAGTGAACAAAATACTGGAACGTAAGCATCACAGGCATGCATAAACAGAAGATTTCCATATAGATTGAAGTTGTGCTCCTTGGGGTCTACAAAGATCTCAGATCAACCCTAGAACACATGTGCAATCTAGATGTTGGAAATAGAAACATTCATCCCCAAAGAGATAAAGAATAAATGTCAATGGAAAACTACATAAATGGCTTTCCTGATACCGAAGGGCACTTTTCCTACCTTAAGATGTAGTCTGATCATAGGTTTGGAATTAGCAGTCTCTTTCTCCTAGAGATACAGAATTCAGAAAGCCAGAATTGTTCAGCTAGCAAAGCTCCTCCAATAATCTTTTTTTCCCATTTGGGAGTAATCTAGGCCATTTTCAGTAATAAACAAAAATGGCTTTCACTCCAGTTTGTGTTTGACCAAAGACAGTATACGGAATAATGCCACTGAAATGCATTATAATTATAATTGCTATGAATCCCACCTAAGAATAAAAGGTAGTTTTTTTTCTGTTTCCCTGGTTCCCCATCCCAATATAAGCACTTTTAGACACTGCTTTTCTCGGGTTTAAAAAAATGACTAATCTAGCAAATTGTTGTAGGGAATTCAGGGAGATTTGTTTGATAGGACTCAAGAGGAAAGCCTTTTCTGCTGTGATCCTCTGGAACATCATCAACAGAGGTGAGATGGGCCCCAAACCTATTGGTCTTTTGGCAGACTCTTAAAACTTGGTTCTGTCATTGGGCCTGAGCTTCCCATGAAGGTATGGAGTCCATTAATGTCTGCATTTAATGTGTGTAAGTTTAAAATGCACTCTCCTGTCTTTTTGCTATTATAGTTTTTAACTGTTTTAATTGTATTTTAATGGTTTTGTTTTGACTATGTTAATTGTTTGGCTTTGTGTTTTGGATTGCACTGCCCAGAGTTAGAAGTGTAAGATGGGAAGTTACGTAAATTTAATAAATGAACAAGCAATGGCTTAATCATGTTTTACTGTGGTCTATTGAACAAGACACTCAGAAAAGCTAAACTGAAAACCATGATTTGCAAACTAAATTGACTGGATTTACATATCAAAGTTAGGCAAAACTAAATAAGTTTTATTATAGTTCAGTGTGATTTATATGGACATATGTATTACATTATTCCATGTGAAAAATACATAGGAATGTATGGCTTTCTAGATGAAGCTTTCTTTCACTTGAAAGGGGATCTATCAATAGATGTGAAAGAAATATGGATATAAAAAAAACACTTGAACAATTTCTTCATAGGTAGATTATTTAGAAAACAAAAATACTAAGCAATGCTGTTGGATGTAAATACCAGAGATTCCTACGTATTTTTTATTCATTGTATTGTCATGATCTTTTAGAAGGAAAACAAGAAAATTACCCAATCTCATTTGCATAGGAAAGAGCTGACAAATCTGGAATCTAAGCAGTAAGTCACTGCTAAACAGAAACAGTAAATCACTGTGTGTGTGTTTTTTGTTGGTCTTAATTATACTAATTAAAATTAGATTTTCCAACATTAAGATTTCTTGCAGCTGTGTAATGGTAGCTGCTATGGTTAACACGTGTGGAAATTTTCCAAGAGAAGGCACTAAGAATTGCTCATAATCTGAACACCAACGCAGTCTTGTCATATTGGAAGGGTTGCAGACAGCATAACTAATAAACTTATTGTGTTCTTTTGAAAGAGTAATAGTATGCTTGAAGAGAGCATATTAACCCTGTTGTAAAGTATTGATTACATACTATACAGTAAAGGAAATGAAACAACAAAGGCTTGGCATTTAAATGCTTACCCTATTTTGGTGTTCATCATTTTGCTTCCTTTTGTTGGCACTTAATATTTAAAAACACTAACAAATATATCATTTGTGACCATGTAGGCACGCACACCCTTTTTCAGTCACACATTCTTTTTATTATTATTTTAACTTGTCTGTGCATTTGTTCAATGGCATTCGGAATAAATGAATCATATTAATAATTGTTTGGCTAAATTCAGTAGCCGATCACCTCTCACATCAAAACATGGAAATAGAACTTTGCCATTCATTGAATAATGCTCAGATTAGCACAATAGCCAAACACCTAAGAAGAATAAAAATTAACACCAGAGATTTTATGATTTTTATTACACAATCAAATACAGGTAGACCTTACTTAATTATCACAATTGGGACCAGCAACATAATCACTAAGCAATGCAGTTCTTAACTGAAATATCACACAACTGTGTTCTTCTCTGGTCGTTAAGCTAATTACCCATAGTTGTTAAACATGATAACGTATAATAGTGCCTTGTAAGTTACTACCAGCTTCTCCATTGATGAAGTGCTTTTTGGAAGCTGACTGGGAAGCTTGTAAATGACAATGACATGACTGCAGGATATTGCAACCATCATAAATGCATGCCAGTTATGAAGTGCTCAAATGGCAGTCATGACTGTGAGGATGATGCAACCATCATAAGTTCAAGAGCCAGACATAAAACTACTTTTTCAACACCATCATAATTTCTAGCAGTCACTAAATAGGGTAGTTGTTAGCGAAGACCACATTTAAACAGAAAGATGGAAGACATACCTTAGTCTTTTCAGTCTTCAACAAGGTAATATTTAGAGTTCTTGGGATAATACAGCTTCACTCACACATAAATAAAACCATAATTTGTTGAATAAACCTTAGCAGTCTATTTCATGTCAAACACTATGACACCCATCATGTCAAGTTTTATTTTTGTCTTAACATTACTTTTAAACCCAGATTTAGAATAATAATAGTAAATATTATGAACTTGTTTATAATAGGACAAGTGAGCCACATAAATTTTTGAACCATAGTTGATAAAGCTTATCTGATTAAGAAACTATTAATAAAATAAAACTCAGCTTCAAGTCTGTAACACAGTATTCTCTTTGTACTAGAGAAAGGGAAGATGGGAATCCAAAATTGCATTCAGTTGTGATAAAATTGTATTTTATCCAAAAGAGATAAGCATTCCAGACATTATGACTTCTACATTCAAAAACAATGTTGGCCAAACAAAGTTCTAATCCACTGCAGCTATAAATCATTGATTTTTTTTTGTCTTTCACTCATCCTTGCTAAATTTTCCTCTATGATGTTCCACTAAGATATATCATAAAATTACTGTGGCATTCTCCATGGGGGCACATTAATTCTATAAGAGAATAGCAACATGTAAAGCCAAACTGAGCTAAAGTATATAATATTTTACAAGAGAATGTACTAGCATAAATATTTGCAGACTGGTGCATAGTATGATTGATGATATTGATATGACCTAGTAAAATAGCGGAACAGCATAGTACACGATTTGCTCTGAAATGGTTAACAGTACCTTAAGGAAACTTTATTTTTTACATTTTCAGAGGCTTCAATATTTGGTCACTAAATTCTCACTGAACCTTAGATGGTAACTGTTGGAAGGGACATTGGAGATCATATATTCAAACCATCTGCCCCATCCAGTAATCTCCGCAGAAAAGTCCTGAACATCAGTTCCTGAAAACAAGATAAAAACAATACAGTTGATATTGCAGTTTTAAAATCCAAGTTTGGTAAATATAAATACACATTCAGATGATTTGTGAATGTTAAATTACAAACCTTATTTATGTCTTTTAGTACATATAAACCAACAAAACACCAGAATAATGCTCATTTTATCCCTTATGATTATTATTTGCCATCCTTCTTGTGAAGTGATTGGATGCTGGCAAAGCCACTTGCCTTTTCTCTTCAAAGCTACTTGTGTGTCAGGAATCCTGTAATTGGATTTTCATCTTTTCCAGTGAGTTGCTGAAGAATATTTGGCATCTCATCTACAAAAACAGCAGATGGAAAAAGGCCTCCCCGTGTCTGTGTGTTCGATCAAGGGAATTTGCAATTTTTGTTGGAGATTTAATAGAAACCATGGATTTCCTGACATGCTCTAGATTGCATGCCTTCACCAAGTTATTATTTGTCCCTCTCTCTTTTAAAGGAAAGGAAAACAATTACAGAGCAGAAGAGAGTCAGCTTTTCATTGAGGGTATCATCTCAACTTAACCTGTAGATGAAGGAATGTATCACTTGACAAAGCAAATGTAAAAATGACACATTTGCACCTTGGAGAATTGGCACTTAAAACAAAAATCTGGATTCACACTCTTTTGGCAAGCTGATAAGAAGATTTCTGAGTATCAAAAGTGTTCAGTATGCTAATATCAATTTTATTAAGCCATAAAATACTGTGATTGCTCCATGTTACTATCCCCCAGGGGGGATGGCCTTGTGAATCAAACAATTGCATGCAACTGAAATACAAAATCTGTCTTACTGAAGCTTAACTGAAGGCATACCCTAAAAACCAGAAACACTGATCCAGCCCATCTTTTAGATTAGTTTACTCAGCCCAACAAAAAATTCACCTGCACTGCACTTAATAGTTGAAGAGGCTGGACCCTTAAGAGAGTATTTATTTTAGTCTCACAAAAGCATACTTCTTTAATTTGCATGAGGACTCTCATGCCTACAACTGGAACTTAATTTAGTCAATGACTTTTTGAATGCTCAAGGTGATAGAAAATTAGGCTATCCAATTGGCAGGGTGAATGATATTTCTGGATTGCTCCAGTTTGCACTCTTCACTGCTTACCTGGTACATAGTATAGAATTTCCAAACTGTTCTGCTCCTGCCCTGGACCAAGCAGCACCTTATCCACACTTTCCTTCTGGGATTAGAAAGGAGAGCACTGCCTGCAGGGCTGGTAGAACAAATCAAAGTGGTGGTTGCAGTGGTACAAATGAAACTCCACCTGTTTTTCTATACAGTATGTGGTACATAGAAAAAGTAGGCGAAACCTTGACTGCCTATTATTACTATACCCTGTAGATTCCGCTAAGAGTTATGTAATCTCCCTAAAAAAGAAAATTGCTCTGCCCAAAAAGAAAGCAGAACATTTAGATCAGTGTTTCTCAACCTTGACAATTTTAAGGCATGTGGACTTCAACTCCCAGAATTCCACAGCCAGCATTGCTGGCTGTGGAATTCTGGGAGTTGAAGTCCACATGCCTTAAAATTGTCAAGGTTGAGAAACACTGATTTAGATATATCAAGCCTATGTGAAGCTGGGCTGCTTTACAGAACCCCTTTAGCTCCAATTACTGAAACAATCTGAAAAGCAAGATACTCCACCACAATTTCTTCATTTGAGGGCAGCCATTTTATTACTGCCAGCCGCAGTGTTTTGGCAGATTGCCATCAAAACTATCTTTTGAACATATGTAATTTATTGAGTGGCCACACTCTGATGAGGCTTCTATTAAAGAGAAACCCTAATATGAGTAGGTACCCATTTTAATAGGGTAATAATAATAATAATAATAATAATAATAATAATAATAATAATAATAATACAATATAAACTAGGGAAAATTGAGATTAGATGACCTTGTGCCTGCTTAGTCTGCTATCCAAGTTTCTAATTGTTGAAAGGGAGCAGACTTCAAGGCGCCTGATCTCCCTTAGTATCATGCTTTATTTTAATCTGGTCCTTGAATGGACAATCCTTCAAACAAATGGAAATTTCTTCTATAAGTATGAGCATGTGACTGTGTTCATTTTTTGTTCCATCCTTTATGAGAAAGAAGAATTAGAGGCATGAAGGCCTATTTCTCTCTGGCATCATGACTTACTTTGCTCAACTTGTTTAAATGGGACAACAACAGAGCAGTATGCTGAGTGAACCTGCAATGCCAGTTACTACTAGAATAGACAAGGGATAATTTTAAGCTTACACAAATACTAGAGCATTTGTGAGTCAGAGAAGCAGTCCCCAATCTTTCAGGCTCAGCGGACTGAAGGTGGCTGCAGCGGCAGGAGGAAGAGGGGATGTTTTCGAGTGTGCATGCCGCTTTCACAAATGCCGCTTCACATGCACATGCCCACCACTTCTGTGACCTGGTTCTTAATGGGCTGCAGCCTGGCACTGGACCACAGACCAAAGGTTGGGGACCCCTGAGTCAAAATATCCTTTTGACCAACCGTCCAATCCAGCACTATCTTGTAAGCCTTCCAAGAAAAAATGATGGCGCTATAGAACAACTAAAAATAGGAGGAGTTTCATTACAAAATGGCACTATGAATGTTTCAGATTCTGATTGGTTGCAACCCTGAAATCATCTCTTGCTCCCTGACTGGTCAAATAGTAAGGGTCTATTGATGTGACAGATCTTGTGTCCTGGCTTGATCATTTGCTCCTGATTCTGAATTTTAAACTGACTGGAATCTCTCTGAGGTGGACAAGAAGTACTACAACACTGTGCAGGGAAGGAACAATCCATAAAAGATTAAGGTCTGCCTATTCTCAAGTAAAAGCTTTGGCTGGATTTCATTCCCTTTCATGAATTGAAAGCATCCCTTTTCTTTATGGAAGAATAATTCACCAACTCACACAGCTGTATCTGTATTCTGTCTATACATATATCCATATAGACTTCAAAGACTTGAAATGCATATGTTTAACATAAAGACCTCTTTATCTTTTGGGGTGGGCATGTATTTACTTTTTGCAATGTTTATACACTGACTCCACAAGGACTTTAAATAGTTTACACAATTGAACATAAATCATTAAAACAAGTTCAAGTTGTATGTAAATATTTATGCATGAAGATATATAGATAGATACACATATATCTATAAGAATATTTATATCCAGTAATATTTATATCAAATGCTTTGTAATGGAAAGATTCTTAATAGCATTAAAGCTGGACTCTTTAATAGTATTAAAACCCTTCCTCCCCATCTATATCCAATTTGTTTAGGGTTTTTTTTATGCCATCACATTTTTATATGTTGGCAATCTAATCTTCCTCTCAAATTTTCAGGTCCTTTATAGTCCAATGAGATATTTTTTTTTATAAAATGGAAAGTGCTACAGTCACTGCTGTCAACATTGAAATCTTTAGCAATTTCAGCAACTCTTATTAGGCCCAGACTATGCTTTGTAAGGGATACATAGCGCTGCTTTTCATGGGTTGCTTCCAAGTCTTCACAGAACCTTTAATTAAAGAAGAAGATGTAGCATGTGACAGCATTGTCCTTGGATCTTCTCCATGCTGCTCCACGTCCTTGGATGCTGTTCCCAGGGGAAGGAAAATATGAATATGATGACATCTCATCATTAATTTAATGTTACTAGGGAGATATGGAAAGGAGATGCAGAACATGACAGCTATGAGTTCCTGATAACATATCCTTTCGACAGATTGAATCCCATCATTTCTCAGCTGGATTTACACACCACAGTGTGGTCTTCCTTGTTAAGGTTCATTTCTTTTCACCATTGTATAATTGTTTCACAGAAAATTGTTATTTTTAAAACAAAGTAATAATACTATGCAAGTGATCTCAAACTATGGATAGTGGGTAGAACAGTAGAATGTTCTTTATTGTCTCTGAAACACGAACACAAATAAATAATTCCTAAGTGTTTCTTGAGACTAGTTTGAGGCTTACCTCAATTTTTCTTAGGAGGATGACAAACTGTGGGACTGAGTAGGCAGGGCAAAATTTCACCACCTTCCCATTTTGAATTCTTATGGATTCTTGGGGTACAAAAACAAGGGGCTCAATCTCATCTTAATTTAAGTAATGAGTCCAGAATTTAAATCTGAATTTTGAGTTAATGTACCATTTAGCTGTCAAAAATCAGAGGAAAGGAGAACAGTAATTGAGAAACTGGTTTTGTACTACTGGAAGAAATCCACAATGGCTATCCATTTCATTAGGTTATCAAATACGCTAAGTTACATGAAGTCTAAGACACCATAAAGTGTTATTCTCTGACTTCCAAGAAATGAAAAAAAAATGGATCCTTTAATCTGGGATTAAAGCACCGGAGCTATTCAGAATGCCTGAATGCTTCATTAATTTTCTCAGTAGGCTTAATATATGCTCAGATAGGTATTAAATAAAGATAATTGCCTTTTGGCAGCTACAATTTTGACTTAGTGATTTGAAATACTAAGGTATGTCATAATAGCAAGTAAAATGCATTAGAAGTGCATTGTAAGATTTCCTGGAAGTGTGAACCCTGTGGCATTGTCTCTTCACTACGTTATGATCCACTGGCCACAGGAGTCATAGGGATGTAGACACTTAAGGATTTATTCTAAGCCCTTCTTTATTGGTTCTCCTATCTCCTGTTTCCCTAAGAGATTGTAATATTAAGTCATTTCCTCTGAATTTCTTCCTAGGCACATAGGAGCAGAGTAGTTTCTCTCTTTCTTCCTGGTGCTAGGAAGTGCTAAGCTTTGCCTATCTCTTAAAACAATTGTCCTTTCTCTTTATAGTGATAAAATCTGTGCCACTGGTAATTCTCAGTTAAATTTTCACTCTCAAGAATGTTCTGATGCACACATCAAACTCTTCACCTCCAGCACTATAGCTAAAGATGGTTATTCTCAAACAACAACACCTTATGATTCCAGATTCCATAAAATATGTCGGAATCATTCTTCAAAGGGCGGAGGAAGAGGTATGAAATTAGCTGCCCTCTCTCAGCCTTCACAAAAGACTTTTTGGCTCAGAAAACAGAAAGGAAAAGACTCAGATGGTTGGCTATGTATGAAAGACTACAGAACCATAGGATCCATTGCTTTTTTGGTTGCTAGGTATGTCCTCCGCAAATTGATTCCTCAGAGTTGGAGATTTCACTGTTGGATCTCTCTGTATTGACTTGTGGAATCATTCTGTCAAGTCTTAATCATAATGATCAACATCTGCTAAGAATCTTTTCTGTAACTCTGTATCACTGCGACCATATATAATTTATCTGTCCGTGGTATCCAGATTTGGGTTCTTTTTAAAACACGTGTACTAAAAAAAAAAGTATGCAGCAATTAAGATATTTCTACTCAAATGCTTTGAAAATCAGTGCTTATTGGTATTTTGTCTGAAATACTTCCCAGTCACTTGGGAACTAACCTTTAAATATTCCAGATGAAACTGGACCATACTAACAAGGTAGTTAGCAAAGCCTGCCATTTTACAGTCCATTACATATCTGCTATATGAAAAACATCCAGTCTCACCAAGATGTCAATCTGTCACTTTTCCCCTACAGATAGAATAAACTGATACTGCCTTATAAAAAGGCTCCACTGTGAATTGAGAAGACTTGTTAATTTCAATGTATATAAAAGCATGAAGAAGCAATGTCAAATTACCATATCCATATTTAGAATTCTATTTCAATACAGCAGCTATGCATAAAGATTGTAAAAGCTGATTTGGATAATAAAGAACAGTATAGGACGTTTGTTATAGAAAAAGAAAATGTGGAACCTATTTACTTCTGTGCAGGATATAATGGTTATTAATGGTTATTATATCCTGTCTTGGAAAATTTCTATATTATTTTTTCTATACATTCTATATGTTCCCAAAAGAAAGAGCCAAGCATGCAATCAGGACAAGGCAGTGTACATGATAAAACATGCACGATGACATCATGGCACAAAAAACACAATTTATGTACTCATGTCAAACATCAGAAGGCAAATACCTAAGAGCAGGATTTGTATCTTCATGTCACCAAACATGTGACATTATTTTGTCTCAATCCCAGTTTGCTGCTGATAACTATATAGGTAAAAATGCAATCACACTGAGTTTGATTGTTCCTGTGCAGTTTTCTTGGGGCCACTTTGGAAATGGCTTGTCATTGTTATCTTACAACATGCTTTTTTCAACTCCATGGTCTAGCCAACAGCTGTAGCATTCCCAAATGCTGACACTGAGTGACATAATTCACTAAGCAAGCTAGCCCTGTCCTATGGGCTCGCCATGAAAAGCACTACTGTGGATTTAAACAGGCAGATTTATCCAAAAACTAGTGTTTCCTGAAGCTATTATGTAGAGGGTACCAAAAAGAATTATGTTGTCATTCACAAGGACTCAAAGATATCTTTAGAGAGATAGATGATAAATAGTAGACAGAAGTATAAATGTTAGAATCCATAATGCCAATATGCTATTAAAACAGAGTGGCTATTTTGCCCCTTTATTAACGTGCTTTGTATATAGAAATTATTGAGAACAATTTAGTTTCAGTTGTTCACTGTAACAGAACAACAGATTCTATTTTGAGGTTAAAATCGATTCATTTTAACTCATAATGTGGCTTGTTTTGTTTGGCTTAGCATATTGTGTGAATTTAGTCAATGTAGTTTGTAACTCTGATTTATGGTTTAGTTTTATGCATAAAGCAGTCAATTGTAGTTCAGTCAATAAACCACAGTAAACAAAATGTGGTTTATCTTTATTTGTGAACCCACTCACTGTCTTGGACTATACAGTGAGAACAAATAAGTTATTCTGCAGAAAGAAAATAGCTATGCTATTTAATCTGACAAAGTGTATGGTAGTTATGAAGATGACAGATAAGTAGTTAGTCATAGATCTGCCAGCCAGAATACAAGGTTCTATGCAGTTTGATCAATAGGATTATTTTATTTTACTATTGACATGCAATGCAAAGGAAATGCATTTCTAATAATATTGTCTTTGTCTTCTCTCTAATTTCTGAATACTTGTTTTCTGGGGGGGGGGGGAGTGGAGGAACTATCTTTTAAAAAGCTTCCTGGGAACCCTACTGATATTACCCAGCAGGGCTGCACTTTCTGCAGTGTTTACTCTGTTTCCTTTGCTTTTGTAAAAACAGTTTTATTACTAAGTCTCCAATATTATTGACCATGACTCCATTGCTTTCATCCTTACTTTGAAAGGGGTTTATCAGATTAGCATTTAGTATTATTAGCAAAAATGAAAATTGCAGTAGCAGATCATATGCAGGCAAATTTTATTAAGGCAAGTATAATATGTTATATGCCAAGTGTTAAAAATCCAGTCACATATTTTTAAACATGCCAGCAACGTGGTGAGGTGTTGTGGTTGAGTATGAGTCACTTGGAAACCCAAAATAGAAGAAGGTAATAACTTGACTGGGGTAAAAATAGGATTTTTCTGGCAATAAATGTACATGAACTTTCTCATGCACACATGTACACACAGATGCCACTGCAATACTTAATTTTTTAAAAAATAACAAAGTTTAGAAAAGGCAGTGAAACTGCTTTACTCATGTTCTCATGCCCAACATTATCACCCATACGTAAAATCTTATTGCAGGCTCATTCAAACCATTCCACCATAAAGAGGGTTGGATGTTTGGAAGAACAATATCTTTTTTTATATATTTATAAAGAATCTGGGGATAAGACTTTTAATTTATGAAATTAAAAAATAAAATTTCAAAAGGGAATCATTGTAACATAGAGTATATAAAACCAAGTATTTTTTGCTAAACTCTTTGAACCATCCAAAAAAGCTCCCTCCTCTTAAATTGCACCAAAGCCAGCTTTCCAGCTGACATGAACTAAGAAGACCACATGGAGTGGAGTATAACTTTGCCTAAGAACATGACATTTCAGAACTGAAGGTAAAAGAGAAATTTTTAAAAACTAAAGATGTTGTAGATATAGATAAGCCTCCCACAAGGATATTATCTAGCCCGTTTGGTCTGCTTCAGGAAAACTTGTCAATAGTTTCCTAAGTACACCTTGCTGGAGGCGAAGCATGCTCAAGATCCATTACACTGCAGGTGCTTAGCCACCAAAGTGTTTTGGAGAAATCTGATTTAGAGGAGGAGGTTATAGCACAGCCTGGGATGCCTGCATAGTCCCCCGTTATGCCTTCTTCCACCTCACCCTCTTTCTCTTCCTGCACATCTCTGGTGGTGCAGTGGTTAAAGTGTAATATTGCTAGCAAACTTTGCCTTCAACCTGGAGTTCAACCATGATAAGGTTCAAGGTTGACTCAGCCTTCCATCCTTCTGAGGTTGGTAAAATGAGGATCCAAATTGTTTGGGGGTAATATGTAAATAATGCTTCTACATTGTAATCAATCCAGAGTGCGGTAAATGCTAGGGTTTGGTTATATAAGTCTAAATACTATTGTCATGTCTCCTCCAGCAGCTGTAATTGGGAATGTTAGCACATCTCATGTGATGGACAGTGGTAGCTGTTCCTTCAACAGTTTGGATGCTAGTTAACCCTCCAAACTTCCAGCTGCTTTTATTGGCTCCTCAGATTGCAGCTGTTGTTTGCCCTAAATAACCCAATGAGTGGCTGTAGAAAAATCATAGGTCACTGCTGTCATTAGAAACATTCTGGGAACAGTGTGGCCACTGTGTTGCTTCATCATACTCAGCTTTGTCAGTTTGAAAGCCATGATCCAGAAAGCGAAATAGGTTTTTCCTAATTTAGATAGTTAATGCAAGAACTGGCAAGGGCAGGACAAGGCACAGTCAAAACTGAACAAGACAAGATTACAGTTGAGTCTTTAGATGTTCTGGACTCCCCAAAGAATATATCTGAAAAGATGGGCAACAGAATTTCTAGGTTGGAGATGTAAAAAATTTGAGAGTTTATTTACCCATATAATATGGTCATGTGATCACTTGATGTCTTTTTAGGAAGTACATTAATGTATGTAAACAGATTTATGGTGAAATCTTTAAATATTAAAGATGTTAATGTAATGATGAACTATATACCAAAGCTTTGAAATCTGCTGTTTATCGGGAAATATGGTTGTATCAAGCATGTGGGGTGGCTAAAAAGAATCATACTGAGAAACTGGAAATGTGATTATTATTTCAGATGCCAAGGAATGGTGGTCATAAATATGTGATCTATTTTGTAAAAAGCAGTGTTTTCTATTCATCAAAGGGTGTAGCATATGTTATTACATATGAGATTTTTTTTATTGATTATAGTAGTATATTTATTATTAAGCCAGTGATATAAAGAGTTTTTTTATTTCTTAAGTTTGTATTTTTCTTTAGTTTGGGGTTATCCCCTTTTAATTTATTAAAGCATGTTTTATGTTTAAAGATTGCCTTATTAATTGGGTACGCATAAAATTTTTAGACAGATAAATTTTAGAAACCTGGTCAAGACAAAGTTACAAGCCAAACCTGCGCTACATGGCTTATGAAGCTGACTCAATCTGGAATCTTTTGTAGGAAAACAAGTCTCATCAAATTACTCTTTGGTGAGTATTAATTATTCTGAGTAGTTGATTCCTTTGCTTTTCTTTCTTTCTTTCTTTCTTTCTTTCTTTCTTTCTTTCTTTCTTTCTTTCTTTCTTTCTTTCTCTTCTTTCCTCCTCATGAGCAGCACATAACATTTTTACAATAGGAAAATATCTGCAACTCTTATTAATGATTGATTTGACATGGAAGAAAGATTGCAATTATAGCTAGTAGAGCTTGAATTCTCTGGGAATTACTATCTGTCTATCTAACATCTAGCATCTAGCATCTATCCATATTCCCAAGACTATTGCATCATCCACTTTTAGGATGAACTGGAGAAAGCATTAGGGACTGTGAGATAAGGATAATGCTAGCCATGTAGTCTGCACTCTCAAGGCACTTCATTTTTCTATTACATTCAGCTGTGTAATATTCTGCAAAAAAAATATTTTTTTATTGAAGAAGGACCTTAGAGCCACATCAATTATTTATTTATACAATAAATTGAGCAATCAGTTTTTCAATACAGATCAAGCTCCTGAATTGATTATTACATTGGAAACATTAGACCCATCAGTTTGTTTTCTCAAAATGAAATATGTTTGGTGTACAGTCTGAGGTACAAGTCTGTTGCCGTTATGTAAATCAAGCACCACAGGACTCTTGGGTGTTGTAGGTTTTTACTTTATATTGGTCCCTCTCAATTTGTCCCCAGATTTATCATTAAAAGCAAAATAGGAGGCAAAGACAGTGATTCTTCAGATTAGATTTCCAAAGTACAACCCATGGCTTTTGTTTTGTCTAACTGGGAAATAAACACAACTAACAAAAGGTGATATGATCTTTGTGCACTTTGGAAACCAAAGTGCCTCCAGAGTCCTATTCTCACCTACTCTATTTAACTTTGATAGGGAGCTGGTCCCAGTACATCGGTACGCTGATAGTATGTAATTATGGATCATCACCTTAGGCTGAGATGGAGATATTCTGGAAACCCAGAACCAATGTGATAATCTGAATGGGATAAAAGAAGCTTATATCAAATCTTTCCAAAAGAAAGGTTCTGTTTGTCCATAAAGCAATGGGCATCTCAGTAACCTGACTCTGGATTGTTTTAACTCTCCCAAAAGGAGATGGTTCATGACTCAGGGGTTTTCTTGGAGTTGTAGCTGCTGCTCAAACAATGGGTTGAACTTGTGGTCAGGGATGGCTTCCTCTAACTCTATTTTACCAATAGAATATATAATGATAATTATTATTTGTGGGCAGGGCTTTTTTTCTCGCTCTTTTCCACCGCCTTGAGTTTGGACCGGTGCGGGAGTAGTTTGGGATCCTGGCGGGGAAATCTCTTGTCCTTACGTTCATTTTAAACCCTCCCCGATAAAGGCCACACCCTCCCCGATAAAGGCCACGCCGGCCGGGCCTTTTTCCACGGCCTTGCGCCAAGGCGGCGCAAGGCGCTGAAAAAAAGCCCTGTTTGTGGGTAATTTAGAGTTAGTTAATTTATTATAGCTATAGCACTTATGCATATATACCACTTCATAGTGCTTTACAGCCCTCTCTAAGTGGTTTACAGAGTCAGCATACTGCCCCCAACAATCTGGGCCCTCATCTTACCAATCTTGGAAGGATGGAAGGCTGAATCAATCTTGAGCTGGTCAAGAACAAACTTCAGGTTGTGGGCAGAGTTAGCCTGCAATGCTGCATTCTAACCACTGCACCACTACAGCTCTATTACTATAATCTGCTAACAACAACATGAATTTATGCTCTATGAAACTCTCCCCCCAAGAATTAGAAGCACCCACACTCTCCTTGCCTTTAGAAACAAATGATGATAGTGCCTTAGTCCTGTGCTGACTAAATCTAGTTTATATCAACAACATTCACAGTATCTCGCTACACCTTTTTTTTCTTGCAAACTATTCTTGCTCCTTCCATGTCCACACTGAAATTTGAACAACGCCATGTGTTCTTTATGATATCCTTTGCAAATAAATTATAATCTTTACTGAAGACATGTTTTCCAATAATTCAAAATTTTAGATGTATAATAAAAGACTGTGCCTATTAAAAAAGATTAAAACCGTAATTCTATGGTTTAATAAAGACATACACGATGTTACTCTAAATTGGGAATTGCCAATAAAAGAAACCTGAGAATTTGAAAATCTGAGATTTTGCGAACTACTAGAGCAGTTCAAGCATTTTAAACAATATCCTTTTAAAATTCATTGGATATTTCTTGTCAACATATCTGATCCGATCTGATTTGTTAAACTGGTTCAACTTACTGTTGTTCCAAGTTGCTACTTGTGGTTTCATTCTTTCTTTCAAATGGGTAATTATAATTCTAGCAGAAGAAACTTAGAACTGTATGTGAACTCAGCCAGTGCATTATATAAACCATGTGTTGTGAACTGGAAGGAATAGTAATTTAAAACCTGATTCTGAAGGTTCCCCAGTAAGAGATAATTAAGATAGTCTATCAACACTCAGGCTGGAGCTTCCTGACACAGCCTATTTGTCTTGCTAAGGAGCTCATAGTTCTTCTACCAAAACTTCTCTCTTCAGTTCAACTCTAGTTAAAATAAAAGTCTGACAAACCTCTATTTTGATATGACACAACAGTGCCCCCTAAAGTATCTGGTGAGTTGACTCCCTGTTGAAAGGACTGAATAAATGGAATTCAGCTTTTGTTCCTCAGAAATGCCTCAGCTGAATCTTCCCATTTACACAATGGACCGTTGGTGAACACTAGACTGCACCCCTTCATTCCACCAAAGATCCTTGAGAAGGTGGGCTTAGTCATCATGTGATTAGCTGGTTAAGCTCAGAACATCAGAGCTAGAAGATTTTCATTGGGTAAACCAACAGTCGATTTCCTCATCCAGAAGAACACTGTCAGAAGCTGTGAATACTCTAACACTGGAAGTTTTTAAGAAGAGACTGGACAGCCATTTGTCTGAAATGGTATAAGGTTTCCTACCTGAACAGGGGGTTGGACTAGATGACCTCCAAAGTCCCTTCCAACTATTATTATTATTATTATTATTATTATTATTATTATTATTATTATTATTATTATTATTATTATTATTATTATTATTATTATTATTATCTTGAGTCACTTCAGATAAGATGGGCAGCTATATAAATTTTATAAATGAATACATGAATAAGCAAATAAACAAGTAGGAATCTGGCTTTAATTTCTCTTCCAGAAGAATTGTACCTAAAATTGTACAAAGTGCTCAAGGAGAAGTGTCCTTTTTTATCTTCATCTTACTTACTTAATCTTCTTTTCTTTCTCTCCCTTTTCTTTTAATTTTTATTTAGAATTGTGAATTTATCATTTTGAAATTGCATTATCTCATTAATTAATAATTACCTTAGCAAAACAAAAAGCTGGCAGAGAAGGAAAAGAAAGAAAACAAAAAGAAAAAAGAATAGTAAGAGAAGCAAGAAGAACTTGCCTAATAATTTCTGTGCAGGTGTCCCAGGTGATCTCATTGAAACCTTTTTCTCCACTATGGACTCAGTCTGTGCCAAAACATTTATTTAATGATGTAATAAGTAACTAATTTAGCTAACTAGATTAAATCATATGGGATAAATGGGGAAATGGTAGCTTTAAGTTTAGGGACTTCCCAACTGCATAGACTAAACTGAGTCAGGAAGTATAAGCTACCAATGTGCTAAATATAAAACCAATCATTAAAGCTTGTGGCAATCAGAGAGAGAGAGAGAGAGAGAGAGAGAGAGAGAGATATGTGCATATATAGTTGTAAACAAAAGCAATATAATCAATTCAAATCATTTCATTTTGGTTAATTTATTAATTTATAACATTTATTGGCCACCTATCTTACAATAAGGTAACTCTGGGTGGCTTACAGACATAAAAACATATCTACATGAATAAAACATGAATAAATTAAAATCAAAGATTAAAATCAAGGACATGTGGGGAGGGTGGGAGCAGAATGGGGGGGAGGTGGGATCTGTTGTCTCTGGATCAACCACCTCCACTGCACTGTTCCCCCATTGGGGCCCCAGGCCAACTGACAGAGCCAGGTCTTTAGGCCTTTACAAAAGCACAGGAGGGTTGGGGCCTATCTCACATGGGGTGGAGGGGGGCCCGGGCAAGATGTCCAGATTGTAGATCTGCAAGGTAATGTAAGAGATTTAATTGAAAGAGCTTCTCTTTCTCTCTTTCCTCTTTATTTTACCTTGTTTGATTAAGCACTTTGCCTTCAGCACATATTCAGTGATCATTGAAGAATTGTGGAGTCTTTGGTGTCCTTTGAACTTGGTTATTTGCTGGCAGAGGTTTTGTTACCATACTAGGTAACTTCATTGGTGAGACCCAGTTCAACTGTGAATTACATACATATTGTCTTCTATAGGAGTCACTGAATAATGTTGGACGGAGATCATTTAGGCTTTCTACTTGGATGTTGTTAAGGAGGCATTTCCGCCTTTGTTTATTTCTTTTCAGCACTATCCTCAGTTTTATAAAAGCGATAATTGAAAGCTACTCTCCTTGGGATGACTGTTCTTTGTCTAAACAAGCAGTATGGTCCATCTTTGATATCCTGGATTTAGCTAACAAGTTATCTAGCAGCTGTATCCATCTTCCTAATTGCCCTGTGGTCAAATGATAAAGACACAGATTAATTATCACATGTTGCACTATTCTAAAGAAGAATAAGGGAGGATGTTTTAGAGTGGGGAGAGACAAGAGATGAATTTCATCATCATCATCATCATCATCATTGTAATAGTAATAATAGTAATAATAGTAATAATAGTAATAGTAATAATAGAGTTGGAAGGGACCTTGGAGATTTTCTAGTCCAACCCCCCTGCTCAGGTAGGAAACCCTACACCCTTTCAGACAAATGGCTGTCCAGTCTCTTCTTAAAAACTTTCAGTGTTGGAGCATTCACAACTTCTGGAGGCAAGTCGTTCCACTGATTAATTGTTCTAACTGTCAGGAAATTTCTCCTTAGTTTTAAGTTGCTTCTCTCTTTGATTAGTTTCCATTCATTCCTTCTTGTCCTGCCCTCAAGTGCTTTGGAGAATAGCTTGGCTCCCTCTTCTTTGTGGCAGCCCCTGAGATATTGGAACATTGCTATATCTCAGAGGTATTTGGGTCTCCCCACATGAGGTCAATTCACCAGATACTTTGGGGAGCACCATTGTACCATATTAAAAATTAGAAGGCTGTCACACATGATTTATGCTTAGTCCAATGAGTTATCACAGCCACTATGATTTATAAATGATAGTTAATGGCATAGTAGGAAGAGAGAACCAAGTCAGTGACAGTATGCTCTCCCACATGAAATATTGTCAGTACCAAACCAGCATCTCAGAATTATGTTAGTCCTTTTTTTCTAGCATAACTTAATGTCTGCTGAGAAGCTTTTGTGATTTATTCCTGTATTTGCACTGGTACTTTTACTTGTAATATTTTACAGATACAGAAGTGTAAGGTATCCTGCCCACTAAGGTTTTAATGTCAAATATCATCACTGTTGGTGTTTGCATAGCTAAATGGCAGTGAGCCACATCACTCTATAATGTTTGTCAAAATTTACCTGTTAACACTCATCACATAGAATTTAAAATGCAATGCTTAACAGAAACAAACACGCACTTCTTTTTGCACCAGGTCTTTGTAGGGGTTATTTCAAAACTGTGAATGAACCTTAAATAATAGGTATTAGGTCACTCAAGAAACATTGGGCAATTTTCAGTGGCATAAAAATCATAGGAGCCCTTTTCCCCCCAAGCATTAAAAGCAGCAAGGAAGGTAGAGGAATATCTTAGGTGAAAAGTCAAGCATGGAAAATTACTATTCTCTTGGTCAATGTTGAAGCAAATTTTCGGGTGAATGCAGAATAAGGACTCTTACACAATTCCAGGCCTATTATATTACAGCCTGGACCTTTAGATAATAAGGGTAGAAAGAACAAAGTTAACTACGAAGGCTTTGCTAGTCTCAGAATTATTATTTTTTAAAAAAAAAAAAGACAGAGAAATTCTTGCAGGAATCACAGCTCAAAAAAGAAAAGAAAAATTCATCACTCATCAAACACCCTGGTTAAGTAGTGAATGCCATTTATTTAGAGAGAAAGCTTTTAGAGAACATCTTGAAGCATGATCTCATTGTCCTATTAATAATCTGATTAGCCTCACTATAGCAACTAATTTAAACAAAAACCAAAAGGCTTTACAGTGAGAGCAAAGACAGCCCAAATTCTAGCTATCAGAATGAGCAAACTGTGGTCTCTGGTAATTTCTTTTTCCATTCTCAGCTCCATTCTGCTTTTCTTTTACTCTGAAATCCTGAATATCCAGTCAGATTAAAAGCTATGCAAACCCCTTGCTCAACTACTGTGTGGATCATTTATTGCTGGACACCTTCCACATGCTTAATAGTCTCTGACAAATTCATTTCTGTTCCAAGGAGCCCGGAAAAGGTTGCTCTGTCAGCATTAAATCTCTTCCTCTGCAAGCTGAAGACAACAATGAAGCAAGCATCAGAGCTGTATAAAATACAATAAAATCTGTGAAAAGAAAATCTATTGAAGGAGTTATATCTGACAGCCATGAACTGTCATCATGTACTTTCAACGGATTTGAAATAATAACAGAGAGCTGTGGCAGGGAATGGGTTGATTTAGAGGGACACTAGGCTGTGAAACAATAAAGAAAGGCATCAGAAAGGGGAAAAGGTCAAATAACAGGGATTGGGCTCCTGTTATTGTTATTTTTTTTTATGAGTGAGGGATTATTGATCATAACAGAGCTGTCTGTTATTATGAGGGATTCTAACCATTCCAGGCTGAGTCTTTTCTGTTTTCTTGTAGTCTTCCAAAAGCTCTTTCTTCAGTCAAATGTTATGAACTTAAGTCATGTCCTCATCTCTAGATCATGAATCAAAAAATAGTTCCTCCGAGGAAACCATTTGAACATTTTCCTCCCCCTCCAGATATATAATGCCTACAGTGGCTGACTCTTAAATTATTCAAAGTATCTATCACTTTAATGAGCTATGCAGCCTATCTTTTATTCCTAAACGGAGACCCCATCCCTGTTAGTTAGAAGGCATTTTGTATCAATTTACCATGTCTGCTCTTCTTATAGCTATTCCCCATTCTTTATTTTATGAAAGTAAATAGCAACAACTAATTTTTTACGGTGTTTATCTTATCAGAGCAAATTCTAAAAATATACATCTGATGCTGTTATTCACACTGTGATGAATCTCAGCCAGTCCTGGTTGGCTTTCTAGGTTTTGCTGTATTTCTTAACACTAGCATATCCAAGCTGTATGCTTACTAAAATATTCAAAATTATCTGGCATTATGTTTAGTACTTCCTCACCCATTTTTGTTTATGTAGGTCAGGGGTGTCAAACTGTTGGCCCACGGGCTGGATGCATCACATGGAAGCTGCGCCCACCCCAGCTCCGGCAAGGGGGAAAAAGTCGCGATACGTTGCGATATATCACGTGACGTGGCGAGTTTGACACCCCTGGTGTAAGTGAACTGTGGTGATAATGATAGCCTCACTGATCATTCTTCTTCTGTCTACTGTACTTTTGCCTACAGATAATCCCCAATTTACAATCATTTGTTTAGCAATTGCATAAAGTTGCCATGCCACTGAAAAAAGTGATTGACAACCAGTCCTCAAACTTACAACCATTACCACATCTCCACGATCACATAATCAAAATTTGGGTGCTTGGCAACCAGCATGTATTTACAATGGTTGCAGCATCCTGGGGGGGGGGGGTTGTCTTGTGATTGCCATTTACAGCCTTCGAAGCTTCTGACATGCAAAAACAATGGGGGAAGATGAATCCACTTAACAGCCATGGGATTCATTTAACAATTGCACCAATTTGCTTAAGAAAAGGTCATAAAATCCAAAATAACTCACTTAACAACTGTCTTCCTTGGCAAATTCTGGTCCCATTTTTGGTCATAGGTTGAGGACTACCAGTACTTGTGAGAAGAAGGAAAGCTATCAATCATAGTCCTACTACTTGAACTTAGCAAAATGTCTTTAAAAAAATTAATCTGATATGCCTGTCTGTACTTGGATTCTGGTTAACTCTGTGGACCAAAAAAAGAATGATGCATGTAATAATGTTCAGTCAGGAATCCTAAAAAGTATTTGAAGCAGGGATGCTATTCTTCAGTATATAAATCTAGATAGACAAACATTCTGCTATAGGGCTTATAGGTTTTGTGACTAGTGGATAATAATTAATAGTTTTTTTCTTATTCTTTCTTCAATGAAACTTTACTTCTAATTCAACTTTTTTGTTCCATTATAATAGTACAAATCCATCTGTGTGTCTCTCCCTCTGTACACACATACATATACACAACACACACACATATGTATTGCCTCATCCTGCTTGATCCCAGTGTAATCTTCAATGTACGTGTGCATATGCATTTTATAACATACACCATCAATATCCATACTATTTCATTAGTTTTCTGTAAATATGAGCTGTTCCATATCTACTTTCACACTAATGAGACAAATCACATTGATTTTAGAAATAATAGTGTTAATCTGGTTCAGTCAGGAATATGTCTGATCCCCATTAGATTACAGGGGCAAGCAAATTATTTTGGCTTGTTTTGGTACAAAATAGATTATTTTGATTTTTCTAGAGATGGTCTAACACTATGCCTATCATTCTGGAAGAGGGTTCTGAACTAATATTTGGAGCTGGATATAGGACCATTTCAAGCTCAGAATATTTCAGAAGAGTTAGGACAATGTTAGAATGCTTTCAGTAAGGTTGGCATTGCTGTTTCAGCTTGGAAGAACATTTCAGACTTGTAATAGAGAGCTTCAAGCTTGGAAATGTTTTGAATTTGAAATGTTTTACACATCACTATTAAGGCTATAAAGCAGGGGTGGGCAGCTGTGGTCTCAAGGCCATACCAAGTCCCCAAGCCCTGTTTATGCCATTATACATCGGATGTTTGTAAACCACTTAAAGTTGTTCGATTGAAGTGGCACAAAAGTTATAGTAGCAACTAACTAAAAAGTTTTTTTTTTTAAAAGAAAAAAGAAAACATGCCAGTAAAAAATATCCCAGCTATTCTTGATGGGACTACTCTACCTACTTAACTTAACCTCTCAAAATCAAATGTAAACAAACTTTGTCTATTACCTTTTGCTCTATAATCGATCCTGCCTATATTATTTTGTATTGAAAAAGACCATAAAATGAGAAATTAACTGAGTTTTTAAATCTCAAACCTCTGAATGACATTTGCATTTTGGAGAATACTTAATCAATTAAGATGACCTGGTGTGGAACTGTAACCAAAACTATTCCTGCTAATTTATAAGCAGCTAAATTATGCTTTAGAACTGCTGCTCAAAGTGTTAAAAATCAAATAACTCACTTTGGTAACACACACAAAGAAAATATCTTCTAAACATACATGTTCAGAAATCAAGTAAACCTTTAAGAAAGCAGCCCCCAATCTTTTGGGCACTGGTTCCATAGACCGGAGAGGGTGTGGTTTTATGTGCTGCATCCTGTGAATGGAATTTCATTTTTTGCATGGACCAGTTGCTGGCATGCCACAGACCAGTGCCGGTCCACAGACCAGGGGTTGAGGACCCCTGCTTTAAAAGACTGCATTACCTCTAATGCTTGAAGAGCATTCTTGGCTTATGTCCATTTGTTCAGCATCATTCAAGGTTATGCTGGTGCTGACAAGATGGACTTATGACCAGACATTGAAGTTCTGGTTGTTGCAGCATCCCTGTGGTCTCATGATTGCAATCTAGATGCACAGGTGCCTGGCTCATGATTACGATATTGCAGTAAGGCACCTCATGTGATCGCCATTCGTGATCTTCCTCGCTGATTTCTACAACCAAAGTCAATAGGGAAGCCAGTAGGGAAAGTTGCAAATTGCCCCAGGGATCTCTTATTCTGAAATACCCACATTCAACTACCCACATTCCATAGCATGTACCCATCTGCAGCTTCTCCCAACCTCCTGTGACCTCTAACAGCCTTCCCAAAACCTCCACCACCTACCCTAGACTTCTGCTAGAGTTCCCACAGCTACCAGTGACCTGCCTGCACTCCCTAGTGTTTGTGCACAGCATCCTTCCACCACTGCCCAACAGCATCTACAGAACCCCTCCTGGAATCTTTATTTTTTTTTCTGCTTAGTGACCTGCAGGTCCTGGGCTTATGCCAGCACTAGGAACCTTCAGGATTGCTGTAGCTAAGTGACATGATCACATGACATTGTACTTCATCACCACATCACTTGGTGACATCAATCTCAGTCCCGAGGACTCCCTGTAGCCTATCACTCTTACCAAGTATTTCTGTACTCTTTTTAAAATAACACTGATTTAAAAAAATAACAAAAATATCAAATATAGGAAAAAATATCAGATCCCTTTTACAAACAAAAAAATACACTATAGGATGAAAGAAAAATAAAACATTGTATGGAAAGATTCATCTAGTTTAGCTCCCTTACTAATACATAAATTATATTATACTGGTAGCATCCCTAATAGGTCGCCATTTGTAAAGCCCACTACCTCTTAAGGCAGTCTGTTCTCTTATTAAACAGATCTAACATTTGTTTTTGTTTGTTTGTTTGTTTGTTTGTTTGTTTGTTTTTCTGATGTCCACTCTAAATTGGTTTCCTTGTAATTTAAACCAATAGTTTCTTATCTTTTCTTCTGGAACAACTCTGATATTTGAAGATCCCCATGGTGTTTTCCTTCCAGGATAAACAAACCCAGCCTCTCCAACTGCTCCTCATATGTTTTTCTTTCCAAATCCCTTGTCATCTTTGATGGTATCTTCTGGATTCACTCTAGTTTGTCTATGTCTTTCCTATAAAGGCTATGCTCCAAACTGGATTTAAAATAGAGAGGGATTCAACTTGATCTTGCCCTATACCTCTATAGATTTGCCTTTGTTGGCAGTTGTATCACAGTACTGATATCTGTTTAGCTTTATGATCCACAAAAACATCCAGATCCTTTTCATTGTACTGTTACAAGGTATAGTTCACTTAGACTCAGCCATTTGATTTTTTTTCCCTCCCCAAGTATAGGGGATCACATTTATCATTGTTGAAATTGATCTAAATGGTTTCTGCATATTTCAGCTTGTCAGGATCTTCCTGAATCTTGATATTGTCCCCTAAGACAGGAGTCCCCAACCCCCGGTCCGTGGACCGGTACCAGGCCACAACATATCAACAACCAGTCTGTGCAAACAAGCAAAGCCCCATCCACGAGATGCAGGCAGCACACAAAACCACACCCCCTCCAGTCCGTGGAAAAACCTCTCTCCACCGAACTGGTCCCTGGTGCCCAAAAGGTTCGGGACCTCTGCCCTAAGATGTTTGCTATTTCCTCTACCTTTGGACCATTTGCAGATTTGATCATTATAATTTCTAATCGCACATCCAATGTTATTTTTCATTATGCTGAACAGCACATGGTCTGGAACAGAGCATGAAGGATTCTTTATAGCTTGACATGGAACCATTAGTATAAACTCATTTGGTAAAATTTGGCACCAGGTTTATAGTCATCTAATGATAGTATACTTGAGCTCAAATGCTCAAAAGTCTCAAATACTTGAGACTTCTTTACTAGTCTCACAAAAGTTTTTTATTGAATGCTTTGCTAAAGTTAAGATAGCTTATGTTCATTGCATTCCTGTGGTCACCTAAATTGTCTCACTCTAATAGAAAAGAACAAGTTAGAACACAGAACATAGAATAAGAGAGTTGGAAGAGATGCTAGAAGTCTTTTAGTCCAACCCCTTGCTCAAGCAGGAGACCCCATACCATTTCAGACAAATGGTTGTCCAGTCTCTTCTTAAAAGCCTCCAGTGATGGGGCACCCACAACTTTTGTAAGGCAAGCCGTTCCACTGCTTGATTGTTCTCACTGTTTCTCCTTAGTTCTAGGTTGCCTCTCTCCTTGATTAGTTTCCATCCATTGTTTCTTGTACTGCCTTCTGGTGCTTTGAAAAATAGGTTGACCACCTCATCTTTGTGGTAGCCTCTCAAATATTGGAACCCTGCCATTGTTGACTAAAAAACACTGCTATTGTTGACCAAAGTTGACTAAAAATGATTTATTCTTGATAAACTCAGCTGGCTCCTAATGAACAATGCATTCTTTTCAGAATGATAGACTAATTGATCTGAACAATGTATATTAACCAAATCCCCTTTTTTGAAGATAGGACGAAATGAGCAACATTTACTATCTTCAGTCCTCTCACACTATAATGTCTCAAGTTCACAGAAAGGGGTTCCTTTCAAGACTTCTGGATGTAACTTGTCTAGCCCTGGAAACTTAAAAGTATTCATCATAGCTGGATACTCTGTTACCATCTCTTTAACTACCTTGAATTGCCACTCCCCCCTTTTGTCAATTGTGCTGCTTAAATCTAATTGAACATGGTCCTTTAAGGAGAGAAGTCTGAAGCCAAGTAGGGTTGCAAGAGTTCTGATCTCTCTTTGCCATTCTCTTAGCATGAGCCAGGAGGAAACCCATCCCTTCCTTTTTCTTCCTTTGACTACTAGCATACTCCCAAAGCCTTTTTTTTTTTGGTTGCTTTTAACTTGTCTTGCTGCTAACCTAAGTTCTCTTCTCAGTTTCTTTAGTCTTTCTAGTTTTCTTTATTTTTTTGACAATTGTTACCTGCTGTTACACTTCCTTTGTGATTACACCCATATTCCATTTATTATCCACATATCTTTTAACTGCTAGCACAATCAAAAGCTTCCTGTGCATCTACAATGGTTTTATAAATTGCCTCCCTCCATTTTTCCTTAACTGGAATGGTGGGGTTTTACTTCTAATATCTTTTTTTTTTAAAGGTTCCAGTCTTCTTATGTTACTTTTGTTCTGACAAGAGCAGACTCTTCCAAAAGTGTCAAAAAAGGCAAAGTAATAGAATCAGCATTGCAATGCAAACCCCAACGCCTTTGTACATATGTGGAAATCACATGTACATACAAAAGGGGGGAGCTTGCATTGAGATGACCCTTCCACCATCTTGCCTTTGACAAGGTGAGGTGAAGCTAATGCCTGAGGATTTTTGAAATTGAAATTGCCTCTCCTGAAATCTACAATTTCTTTTTCAGTAGCATCTTGAACTCCGAAGTAATGTAGTCACTTCTTCCCGAAACTCCCACTATTTTATCTTTGCTAGCAATTCTGTATTGGTTAGAATCAGATCTAAGATAGCCAATTATGTTGTCAATTCTTCCATCTTCTGGGAAATAATATGGTTAGCAAGACTTCTAAGAGATTGGGGGAGATATGCAATGTAAACTGAGATACTAGTCCAACACATATCTGGGTAGTTGAAGTATCTTTTTATTACTATAATAAAGTAATAAGTCGTGCAATAATCACTCTTGAATCCTAAGTTTTAAGGAATCTTATTAAAATGAAAAAACCTCTGAAAAACAATAGAACTGTACTTAAAATTAAATGCTATCAAAACAAACACCACCCCAAACCATGAAATGCTCTAAGATTCTCTCTTTAAGTCTATACATGTGCATCTATCTATGTAGAAAAAAAATTACACTGATCAACAGTTTTTAAAACTTTTTGGAAATAATTCTGTCCTCTCTTCATTCAGTAATTTAAATAAAGCATTCAGTTTTCAATAGCCTTATTTAACTCTCATCATTTTCAGAATGGCCATTAACAAAAACAATGGCATTTCTGTAATATATTGGTTCTGCCAAACGTTTGAAAACTCTTAAGTGCATTCTTTAATCTATTAGGGTTTCGAGAAGCAATTGACATGCTGTTATGCAACATTAGCTACTTTATTTAGGTGGCTCAAAGAAAGAGAGGCATGAATACTGTTTTTTTTTTTTAAATGCAAGCTTCTTGGACTCTGCACCCACTTCTAAAATCAAGTAATAGTTTTTTATTTATGAATTAACCAGGGCTTTTTTTGTCATAGAACGCCCAGAACGGAGTTCCGGCACCTTTTTTGGATGGCACCTTGTAGGGTAGTCAAAGTGGGTTGTATGACATGTGTGAGTTCCAGCAGCTTTTTTTTTTTTTTTTTTTTTTTTACAAAAAAAGCACTGGAATTAACAATCAGACTTGGGGAAAAATTATTTCTAGAAAGAAGTGAATTTCATTCTTATGCCAGCTTTGAAGGTTTCTTTGTTGAAGCTCTTTATTTGAGAAGGCAAAGAAAGCTGTTAGAACAATGAACACAGTTATGACTTCAGAGGGGAAAAAAAATCCAATATAACACTCAGGGTGTGCTAAATCTTACAATTGCACTCTAGTTAACAAATCTACCTCCATAAGGCAACAAATTTGAACCCAGCCAATTTTGACTTGCTAATTACTACACTACCAGAATGGCACAGTGGCCTGGAGGTAAAGACACCCGTTTCCCACTCGGAAGGTTGAGAGTTCAAACCTAGGCAGCAACAGATGTTTCTCTATCAGGGCTCAAAGAGAAAATAAGTGCTATGAACTCTGCCTAGGCATTAGGAAGGGCATCTGGCCAGTAAATGCTCAGCTCTATTCAATCACCCTGACCCTAACCCAAGCAAAGGATTACATGGTAGTAAAAAGAAAAAAGATACTACACCACCAGAAAAGGGTTTGCTTGTGTCATGCTGAGATGTTACCATTTCCATTTTCTGCATAATAACCAAGATCAGATGCAGTTCTTGAAAATTCTCTGGATCTCAGCTCTTTCATACCAAAATGAGGAGGAAGCGAGCACTAACTTTTCTAAGCAAATGGACGAGTATATCTTGAAATGAAAATTACCACTTAAGTTTTGGTACTCTGATTTTGGTACTCTGAGTTCACAATAGAGTTATATCAATCTTTAAAATATTTTTTACAGACAAATCACATCTGCCTTACACCCCATCAAACATGGAGTTCTTTTCATTTTCAAAGTTGAACAACAGCTACAGTTGCAGAAAGGGAAGTTATAAAAGAGCACTTCAAGGGAAGAAGTATTAAGGATAAAGAAGATTACCAGATGAGATGCTTTGTGGGGACGTAAGAGACAGTCTAATTCATGTTATTGTTCAAATACACATGTGAGGTATCACTTATACATAAGAAGAACATGAGGATTTCCATAAAGGAATGTACATGCATGTTCATGGATTTACAAAGCAAGTGTAACACATGAGAATTTTCCAATCTAATATCCAACAATAATAGCACAATTTACAGTACCCTGTTCCAAACTTCTTGGATCTCACAATGCCCACTTTTTAAATAAACTATTATAGCTTTAACAGCAGCCTAAAAAATAGAAAGTGTTGCTTTTGCTGACATTATTCATCATGATTATTCCTGTTACTATTATTTATAAATAAAGGTTTGATAGGGATAGTCTGCAACATATCAGGATGAGGAGCAGGAAGAAAAAAGTGATCCATTTCTTACCAAGTAAGCAATAAAATAAAATAAAATGGTTTGCTTATTTGTGATTTAGGTGACCCAACAATTCTGGCCTGTAAAACTTGCTAACTTAGGGTGATCTATGCACTCATCAACTGAGACACCTTAACTGAGCCTTGTCTTAGTGTATTTTCTCCACTGTATAATTTTTTTTTTACCTGTGCAGGTCCACATGACCACAATGTTAATATTAATATGATTATGAACATTTAACATATATCTCTGTGTGTGTCCCCAGAAAAATAGATGTTTTAAGGTTCATAGTATTTTATCTTATTTTTATTTTGGCCATTAATCTGTGTGTACTTTTTTCAGCAACAACCAACAGTTCCCACAGTAACATTACTGACTCTCAGTGCCCCCCTTGAATGTTTAAAAAATAACGGAGGGATGATATGTTGAATGGCTGTGACACCTATTCCTCTTTTTTTTAAAAACAGTACATCTCTGTGTATGGTTATCTAGAAGTTATTTCTTCTGATTTCAAGTAGCATAACAAAGCACTCCTAGCACAGAAACACAGCCTAAGTGCTTGGAAAATCTCTGCATCCACATTGACAGCCAGCATGAGTGCATCTTCAGAAGAACTCAAGCTGAGACTTTTATATTTGAGGTAGGCAGAATTATCAGAGACCCATCTGAAGGCACAGCTGAATGTGAATTTTAGGGCTTCAAATTCAAAAGCAAAAAAGGTGCTTTGGAGCATCTGAAGATGCTCACAATGCACCTGTGTAAAGCATCCTAATGCTGTTGTGCTTTTTTTCTAAGTTTCTCCCCAATAGCAAACAACTGCAGCTGTCAAAGATAATTTCCATTACCAGAATGGTAGGATACAAGTAGTTTTATTTTATGTATATGTTTGCATGACCCTAAAATATCCCCTTGATAAGACTTACAGCCTTGTAGTACTACTCTCCCTAGGTAAATTGCCACTTAACCAACTTTGGTGGTTTAGGTAAAACCTAATCAAGTCCTGCTTTGTAGCTCCTACCATTGTCAGTCTGTAGGATCTGGGGTTTACAAACAAGAGTAGTCATTCAAATTCTGCTTCTTGGCCAACAGGCCAAGATATTCCTTTCAGATTCATTTCAGATGTAGGTGAACTTAATGAAAACGAGGTAGAAATATGATGGCCATCTGTGGACTCAGGATTTTAGACTTGATGCATACTGCAAACTTTGCCTCTGCTGACTATCAAGAACTCCAAGTCCCATAAATTGGATTAAGGTTTGGCAATTCAAGCCAAATCAGAGTCTGGCTGGTTCATTTGAAAACATGACTCTAAAGCAGCAGCTCCCAACCTTTTCTATAGCCCGCACCCCTAGAACGCTTCTGATATATTCTTGCACTCCTTACAAAAGTTCAAAATTACGAATTATGCATATATGCTATAATTTTGAAACGTCTAAAGCCAAGTTTTCGCACTCTCTGGAATATCGTCTCGCACCCTGCTCTAAAGCAAAAGTTGTGCCTCTTATGATGGATATTAATAAATGGTTGTAATTATTTTTCCCTTGGATTCTTTCTTTTACATTAGTCAAATAAAATATCCAGTTACAACACAAACACAGAAAACGATGTTCAATCTGAGAAAAAAATATGCATGAGGATGGGCTCCTTATTTTGTTCTTTTTTAAGGCAAAGTGGCAGTAATTTATTTCTGATGTAATTACAAGATATTAGATATTAGAAGATATTTAAAAGAACAGTTAGTTCTTCTGTGTCCAATTTCAGAAGTATAGTATATGTGCGATAGGATGGAGCAGGAATACATTGCTGCATGATCTCCCAGGTATGTAAATTGTCTGGAAATGATAAACCCTGTTTGGGAAAATTACTGGGGGCGGGGTTGGACAAAAATAAGCAACACAGAGGGTTTCTCATGAAGCAGAGGATGAAGTCAGTTAAGGAGCTAGCCCGAAAGAAAAAGAAAGATGGCCAGTGAGCCAAGTTGGATTTAAGGAGATTCAGACTGCTGATGATAACCAAGTTCTGGGATAGAATGAAGACCACTGAGGAGGGCTTCTGGCTAAATGAAAATCACCAGAGATAGAAGAGGAGGAATCAGTCTATCCTGCATAAGTTTCCTGAGGGAGAAGAAGACCCAAGGCTCTACTAACCACAAGAAATTGCCAGTTAGATTTTAATCTGAAGCCTATGGTTAACACTAAGGAGAATTCACACATAGCTACATTACAGAATAGACACTATTGTAATAGTAACAGAAGCTGTACTATTGCAAGTAAGGAGATAGCTGAGCTCAGAATGGTACAGAAATTAGGCAATAAATCAATTTACTGTATACCAACTTTCTTTGCTGGCAGGCAAACAAGAGAGAGGGGAATCTGAAGATCAGTTCATTTGCTTTAGCTGCAAGTCACAGAATTATCTAGCTGTAAAGTCAAACTCGCAGAAACCAAAGTTTTCCTATCTTCAAAATGTCACAAATGAAGGAAAAAAAATTGAACTACTTCACAGGACCTTTACATGCTGTGTTTTGTCTGTTTGATCCTGAGAATTTCCACCTACCTGCTGACAGTGGGGTTTTGTGAAAAGGAATCTTTTTCAGATTTCATGGGGTAAAAATGTTTAATTAAATTACCTAATGTTTGGTAGGTAATATTATAAAAACTGTAGAAAGGACTCTTGGCAAGAAACACACCTAGTTTCAGACAATTAGGTGTAGGGCAGGGGTGTCAAACTGCTGGCCTGCTGGCAGATGCGTCATGGTGAAACCGCTTCCACCCCATTGGCAGCAATGGAAAAAAAGTCACGATATGTCACAACACATCACGTGACGTTGTGAGTTTGATACCCCTGGTGTAGGGAGTTTGAAGCTAAATTTCTTTAAATCTTTGCTTCTTCTTATATGACTTTAATCTTGTTGGTTTGGGATAAAATTAAATATGATGCCTGGAGACAAATTTTTCAGATTTCGGAGAGAGATGCAAGTGGGAACATGTGAGCAATATTGATTCACAAGAAATTATTACTGTTCACCCACCACTTGTACGTTGATTGAGAAGAGGTCCCTATAATCATCCATTGAATAGTTGTTGATCTCTTAATTCTCTATTCTCTCAATTTTAGTCTTTTACATACAAAAAGTAAATAAATCTTTCCTTCCTTGACACTCCATCTACTTAATCATCTCCACTTCAATTCAGATAACATTTTAGGAATTTGGTTATGTGGACTCCCAAAGTCAATATGAAGACGCCTACTTTGAATTAGTGTTTAAATGAATCCAATTTGTGTTTCTACTTCTGAGCTGGATCTCTTTTGTGGGCAGGGACCCATCTTCTTGTTTCTTTGTAAAGTGCCATATGTGTCAATGGCACGGAAGAAATAGCTAGCATAGATTTTCAGTTGCAAGCTTTTTACCAGGTAATATATTACTAGTCATTAGAGCAATCGAACAAGAAAACAAGGTTTATGCAATCAGTAAAAGAAAATGCTTGCTTTGTAACATGGAATACAGACTTTGAGAATAGATGTGAGACAAAATGTTAATGAAAAGTAACATAATTTGGTGGCATTGCAATACGGTCTATAATGGAGTTCCCCAACCTTTCTGGGGACTAGCAGGGGGGAGAGAGGGGATGGTTCCCTTGGTTAATTGGAGCATGCACACACAGATTTTTCTGCTGCTCACACAAGTGGGGATGCATGTGCACATGTTTGCCCACTGCTTCCATGGCCTGGTTCCAAACAGCTGATGGTAGTGGGCCATGGGCTAGGGCTTGGGGATCCCAGGTCTATGATATGACTATTCTAAAGAGGACTTGAAAAATTCTAATAGGGATACATTCAAGTATGGGATATGTTACCTCCGAGACCGCCTTCTGCCTCAGATTTCCTCCCATAGACCGGTACGCTCCCACAGAGTGGGCCTCCTCAGGGTGCCGTCGGCCAAACAGTGTCGGCTGGCGACCCCCAGGGGGAGGGCCTTCTCTGTGGGTGCCCCCACCCTCTGGAACGAACTACCCCCCGAGATCCGGATGATTCCGGATCTCCTCACTTTCCGCCGCGCCCTCAAGACATGGCTTTTCCAGCAAGCGGGCCTGACCTAAGGAGGATTTTATTTAGGGACGATTTTAAGTATAATTTTAATTGGAACACAGCTTCGAATATTTGGTTTTAATTTGGTTTTAGAGGGGTTTTTATTTTTATTGATATGTATATCTGTTTTAATACGCTGTGCACCGCCCTGAGTCCTGCGGGAGAAGGGCGGTATAGAAATTAAAATAATAATAATAATAATAATAATAATAATAATAATAATAACGCTGTGACAATTAAGAAATTGCAGCCATTTTACCTTTTGCTTTACTTGTGCTTTTTCTGTTGCTTGGGATTCTCAGATATAGAAGAGGGGATGAGAGGAATGCTTTAGCTTTTTAAGTTAGCCTAAACAACTGCAGTTGAGTAAGCTTCAAAGTCAATTCTAGATAAAAGTTTTGGCAGGCTGTAAAGTGGGGAGGATTTTAGATTAATTAGTGAATGTGATTTATGACGGCCTTTCTGGGGTGGGAATTGCAACTGTGTATCAGGGGGAGGGAACTTTAGTCTTGGGTTCAACCATGTAAGTGCTGATACTTTCTTTCCTGAATAAAATGTTCTTTAAAGAAGAAATCCTTGCCTTGAAGTTCTTTTAATTGGTTTCATCTATGGCAGGGGTGTCAAACTCAATTTCATTGAGGGCCGCATCAGCATTGCGGTTGCCCTCAGGGGGGCGGGGTGTGTGTGGCCAGGGTGGGTGTGGCGTACTGGTGGGCATGGATGGAGTGGGTGTGGCCCACTGGGTGGGCATGGCCAGCTCTACATAGTTCGCATCAAGAGTGCCTGTGGGAGCCTGGGCAGAAGTGGGACAGATCTGAGGGTCTCTGGCAGAAGGGGGTGGGACCGGGGCAAGCGCCAAGGCATAGTCCATTTCTTCATTCCTCACAAAGAGTGACACCTCCCCAGCATGCACCCAGGGGGCGGGGCTGACGCGGCAGAGGCTGGTTCCTCGCTGTTTCTAGACGGCCTTGTGGAGCTAAGACTGAATGCATTTCAGCATAGAGGGCCACCACAAAATTGTACATTGGCTTCCGGACGGCCTGGGCCAGGGCCAAGGCAGCGGGGGCAGTTCCCTCACTGTTTCCAGGATGGCTTCGCAGGCCACATGAAACCACTTCGCGGGCCGCATCCAGCCCCCAGGCCTTGTGTTTGACATGTCTGATCTATGGCAACCATGACAGGATGTCCTATAGAGCAGTGCCCCCAACCTTTTGGGCACCAGGGGCCAGTTCTGTGGAGAGAGCTTTTTCTGCAGACAGGAGGGGGTGTGGTTGCGCATGCTGCCTGCATCCCACAGATGGGGCTTTGCTTGCCTGTGCTGCCTGGTTTTTGACATGCCACGGCCCAGTCCCGGTCCATGAACTGGGGGTTGGGCACCCTGCTATAGAGATTTGGAGGTATTAATCTATTTTTTAAAGCATATCACCAGTGAACCTTTTGAGCTTGGTATGTCAAAAATTTGGAAAATACATACGGTAACTTGACTCTTCTGGTATGTCACATACCTTCAAACCCAATAGAAACTATTTTCTATTCCCCCCACCCAAAGAAATCTGGGCCACCTTCAACAATGCCACTTAGCAGCTTGGGCCTCAGCTTCTGCCCTAATACCACTGCAGTTACTCAAACAGGCCACCTCGGGTGAGCTTTGGGAATAGTGTGATTGCCCCAGTGCTCTCCCAGGATCTTATATGCACTTTTAACCTTCAGGCCTTTGTTCTTGAAGCAGTTTTAGAGAACGCTCTTCTATGACCTCTGCAGCATCCAAAAACTGAGTGAGGCATGTCCCATTCTTGCATGATTTTCAGAGGCACTGGAGGTTGTCAAGAGCAAGGCCCTCTTGTGTGACTTCCAGAGGGTCTGGAGGTCATATGAGAACACACATCTCATTCTCATGCAGCCTTCACAGCCTCCAAAAACTTCATGAGAATGGGGTGTGCTGCCAAGACTAGTAGTTGGATGTTGGTGAATTCTGGTAAATTTCATGGTGTGTCACTTTTGACATGCATGTCAGAGGTTCACCATCATTGGATTAGGCAGAAGCGCCTTCCAGGGAGGGAGAGAGGGAGGGAGGGAATGAGGGAGGGGGGAGGGGGAGAGAGAGAGGGAGAGGAAGACACACACACACACACACACACACACACACAGGGAGATCATATGAGTGATATGGTATCACTCTTCGTTTCCTTCAAGTTTCCACTTAACATATGACATTGATAGGTAGACAGACACACAACCTCGATGTTATTTTGGAATTATTTTCTTTTAAAGGATCCCAGGGGACTGGAGAACTGGTGAGGTGGCCCCATTATTATTAACATCACCTATTACTACTTATTTTTAGCTCTGGTTTGTAGCTTTCCATTTATTGGTTGGTTCTTTTATCTTTGTTGTATGTTGCTCAGAATCCTGCATTTGGAAGATGTGCAGCTTGATAAGTTAGACAAACAAAATAAATATAGAAACATATCAACTGGAAAAATGTAAAATATATAAATTTAATGTATACCTGTATTCAATTAATATCAATAATCTAATGAAGTCCAGCTTTATGTTTCTCAAACTTACAAACCAGATGCTGTTGAAGAGTCATATAGTGGAACTATCAAATGTTTAATATCAGAGAATTCTTAATGGCCTTAATTGTATAACATGTTGAGTTATAAACAGACAGGCTAAAATGTGGTTGACTAATTTATAACAATGTATTTTGCAATCTGCAATTAGTATAATTTAAAAATCCTTAAGCACCTCTCACAAAAATCTCTAGATTCTCCAAATGATTTGGGGGTTCCAGTTATCTATATAAATTCAACCAAACCTGCTGAGTCTAACTTGCAGATAGAAATGAGCTTTGCAATAGCCTAAGTGAACTGTTTTCCACCCAGCAGGTTATCCACACCATAATAAATAGCAACATATTGCAATATATTTTGCAAAAACTAGATAGGGTACCTGTATTTTTTAAATGGTCCTTCAGCACATTCTTAAAGTAAGGTTTCAGGAAAAACTCAAATAGAAACCATCTTGAACAGCAGTTCTCAACCTATGGGTCACGACCCCATTTGGGGTAGATCAACCATTTCACGGGGGTCGCCAAGCAAGGCTGTCCGCCATTTTTTCCCCTTTTCCGGCGGGTGCCTTACCTCCCTTGGGCTGGGCCAGCTGGTGGTCGGCCTGCTCCGTCTCTGCCGCTTGCCAGCTATGCCTCAGCCGGTGCAGGGGGCGGAACCACGCATGTGCGGCGTTCCCTGGCAGGGAAAGTCCTCGACTTACGACCGGTTGGGTAGTCCTCGACTTACGACCGGTTTAGTCCTCGACTTATGACCGGTTGGGGGTCGCGGCATTAAAAAGGTTGAGAACCACTGATCTTGAATCTTATACTTTAGGTTTCTGGTAGTTACAGTATTTGGGTTGATATTTGATATCTGGGCCCAGATTCTTTAACTAAGAACATTTAGTGAAAAATGGTGCTGAGTGCCCTAAGCCTTTTGTGTGGACATCACTACTGAGAAATCTTCCAAGAAGTCTCCTCAGATTGCCCCAAAAGAACAAGAACTAGGCATTTTGGGGGTCTTCAGTATCTAAGCAAACAATAAATATGTCAGGGAAGGATTGTCTTCATTATTTCCTTAGGTCGTTTACACAGAGGTCACAGTTAGACTGATAGTAGTAAGTTTAGAATTAAATCCAGGAAAAAATGGCATCAAAGCAATCAAAAGAAGAACCAATGCAGTAGTTTTACACTGATTGCTTAAATTGCTAAGTCTTTATTGCAAAGACAGGTACATGCTCAATTGTTCTAAAACCCAGGAACCAGGGACTTATTTAGATCAGGAATTTTTGAACTAAACCAACATAATTTGGCATTTTCTTGGCTCTGTCAAATAAAGAATTAGTGTTTCTTAAACCACAGCTGCTTGCATGTTCCAGATATATTGGGGTTACTTTTCAGTCATTCCATTCAAGTAACATCTTTTTGGACCACATTCAAGTTTCTCTTCACAGCAAAGACCTTTGTAAAGTGTTATTCATTCCACTACAAAGAAAAGATTTTGTATGACGTGCCCCTTCCCTTCCCTCTTAAAATCTTACACAAATATATAGAATGGTTAATATTTTCTTAAATCTCAATAATGAGGATCCAAATGTAAACATTTAGTACTTTTTTTTAAAAAAATGCTGCTTTTTATAGAGAAATCCCTTATATACAGTACATGTTTATTCAGAAGTTCCATTGACTTCAGTGAAACAGTCTATCTAGTAAGTATATACAGAATTGCAACTTGAATGTCAGGTTCCCATTTATTTATTTTTTGCAGCATCTCATGAATGGAAATTCAAAAGATGAGCCTTAAACGTTTAAAATGGTAAATATTAGCTAAAATTATTTAAATTGCTTTAAATTGTTTTGATGACTTGTGTTCCAACTTCCAGTCTGTTGTACTGTAAAAGTCAAGATAGAACTGTTACAAATAAGATTTAAAATTAATAAAATCACAAACTAAATTGGTTTCCTTGCAGTTAAAATAAATAGGGATTATAGACTGAGTTTATACATAAAACCACTATCATATTTTTTGTTTGTGTCACTTTAACTCATGCATAATTTGATTTGTGAACCCCAACTCTGATTTGTTTATTAATCTTGGTTAAATCATATAGTTATCATAACATGAAAATTAATTCTCAGACTTACGTGCATGAAAAAGCCTGGAATTATATTTATTAAGTAATAACACTTACTGAATTTTTGAAATAAGATTATGTGGAAGATAAGCCCAGTTGGAGGCCAGAAACATCATCTAAGCTCCATTGTTTTCATTATAACAGCATGGAAACAATCTGGTTATTCAGTGTGAATGATCTGTATTTTGATAGTTGGGATATAATCTTGCAAATGTTTTATATTCTATAATTTTAGTCAATCTTCCCCAATCTAATACCTTCCAGATGTATTGGTCTGTTAATGTGTGCAATCAGCATGGCTGAAATACTGGAAGGCATCAATAGTGAACAGCTACCATGTACTAACAATCTCTGGTTTCAATTGCAATTTAAAATTAAGTACATAAACTACATTAACTACAAAATTAACTACATCAGTGCAAACTGTAACATTGATATGTTTGCCTTTGTTGACTAAGCCAAAAGTAGCCTATTTCAATCATCATCATCATCATCATCATCATCATCATCATCAAGTTGGAAGGGACCTTGGAGGTCTTCTAGTCCCAACCCCAGCTCAAGCAGGAAATCCTATACTATTTCAGACAAATGGTTGTCCAGTCTCTTCTTAAAAACTTCCAGTGTTGGAGCATTCACAAGTTCTGGAGGCAGGTTGTTCTACTGATTAATTGTTCTAACTGTCAGGAAGTTTCTCCTTAGTTCTAGGTTGCTTCTCTCTTTGATTAGTTTCCATCCATTGCTTCTTGTCCTGCCTTCAGGTGCTTTGGAGAATAACTTGACTCCCTCTTCTTTTTGGGAATCCCTGAGATATTGGAACACTGCTATCATGTCACCCCTCATCCTTCTTTTCATTAAACTAGACATACCCAATTCCAGCAACTGTTCTTTTTATGTTTTTGCCTCCAGTCCCCTAATATCTTTGTTACTCTTCTTTGTACTCTTTCTAGAGCAGGGGTGTCAAACTGACAGCCCATGGGCTGGACGCGTCATCTGGAAGCTGCACCCACCCCATTGCCAGCAATGGCAAAACCGTCCAGATATGTTGCATGACGTCACGTGATGTCACGAGTTTGACATGTCTGTTCTAGAGTCTCAACTTCTTTTTTACATTGTGGTGACCAAAACTGGATGCAGTATTCCAAGTATGGCCTTACCAAGGCATTGTAAGGTGGTATTAACACTTCATGTGATCTTGATTCTATTCCTCTGTTAATGCAGCCTAGCACTGTGTTGGCTTTTTTAGCAGCTACAGCACACTGCTGGCTCATATTTAAGTGATTGTCCATTAGGATTCCATGATCCCTCTCACAATTATTAGTATTGAGCAAGGTACCACCTATACTGTACCTGTGCATTTGTTTTTTCTTGCCTAAATGTAGAACCTTAACTTTTTTCACCATTGAATTTCATTTTGTTAGATAGCGCCCAGTGTTCAAGTCTATCAAGATCCTTCTGTATCTTAAGCCTATCTTCTGGAGTGTTGGCTATTCCTGCCAGTTTGGTGTCATCTGCAAATTTGATGAGTTCCCCATCTATCCCCTCATCCAAATCATTGATGAAGATGTTGAAGAGCACTGGGCTCAGAACAGAGCCCTGGGGCACCCCACTACATACTTCCCTCCATGTAGATGCAGTTCCATTGAGCACCACATGCTGAGTATGGCCAGTCAGCCAGCTACGAATCCATATGGTGGTGATGCTGTCTAACCCATATTTTTCTATCTTATCAAGTAGTAGGTTATGGTCTACTTTTTCAAATGCCTTAATGAAGTCCATGTAAGTTATATCCACAGCATTCCTCTGGTCCACTAATTTTGTCTCCTGGTCAAAGAATGCAATAAGATTTGTCTGGCACGATCTGTTTTTGACAAATCTATGTTGGCTTTTGGTAATGACTTTGTTTGCCTCTAGGTGTTTGCAGATTCGTTGCTTGATTATCTTTTCCAGAATCTTCCCAGATATTGAGGTCAGGCTGATAGGTCTGTAATTTCCTGGATCCATTTTTTTCCCTTTTTTGAAGATGGGAACTACATCAGCTCTTTTCCAGCCCTTTGGTAGTTTAATGTTAAACCACGATGGTTAGATTCATATCACCTTCAATCAAACTAAATAAATCAAATGCTGGCTTAGCCTTGTAGGTGAATTGGGCATCTGTGACTACCTAGAACAGGGGTAGGCAACCTTGGCTCTTTTATGACTCGTGGACTTCAACTCCCAGAATTCCTGAGCCAGCATGGCTCAGCTTGGAAACCTCTCCCTTTCCCCTCAGCATGGCTGGCTCAGGAATTCTGGGAGTTGAAGTCCACGAGTCATAAAAGAGCCAATGCTGCCTACCCCTGGCCTAGAAGAATGCTATCAGCCAACAATAGAATGGATTTGCTCTATCTTAGACCTTCCAGAAGACCATAAAAATTGTTTTATTCTTCTTTCTACTTTAAGTGCTAGGTTGGTTCCAGGGCATAATATCACAGAAGCCAGGAAATTCCACTCCATAAGGCTGGCAGATGCACAGAACGTTATGTTTATTACTAAGGATAACTACAACCTGCAAATAAACGGAAACAAAGCAAAACGAGGATAACTTTAAATAGCTTATATTTTTCTCTTCCCATTGCCAACATTCAGTTTATGGTTGTTTATGCAATCCTGAAGGCACAAAGGAAACTTTGTTTTCCTAGCAAACCAACATTAGGGTTTCAGCACAATGAAACATGATTCTTTTTATCTACACTAACTGCATAATATTGGCTGGGTCTTCCAGGACAAGTGGCCGTTTCCTGAATACAACCAACAGTTTGGGGGGAAAATCCTTAAATGTGGCAATGTAAGCTGCTAACAAATTACTACAATGAAATGGTTACATCCATATCTGCTAGTTCAGGAGGCCAATGGAATTCAGCAATAAATTATCCCTTGTAAAGTAGATATTCTGCCATACAGAAAGTTTTCTTGCAGTGCAGTAGAAAAGCAGCACCCAGGTAGCATTGACATGTGGAGATTTTAACAATACGGATGTAGACTGTCCACAGAGGTTGTTTTTTTTTAAAAAAAGTTTTCATGGAAAGGTAATACAGTTATAAATGAAAAAGAGTATCCCGTTGATTTTTAAATTATTCTGTAGGATGCAAAAACAGTTCCTCTCTGAGAATTAGTGGCTTGTATTGCACTGATTCAATGGTGTGAGAAAAGAGATTTGAGGAATCCTAGCCAGGTATCTGAAAGATTGAAGGCAATAGAAGAAGGGGACGACAGAGAATGAGGTGGCTGGATGGAGTCACTGAAGCAGTAGGCGTGAGCTTAAATGGACTCCAGAAGATGGTAGAGGACAGGAAGACCTGGAGGAACATTGTCCTTGGGGTCGCGATGGGTCAGACACAACTAACAACAACAACTAACAACAGCAACAAGCCAGGTATCTGGGGATGAGTCCCAAATTAAATCTGCCTTTCATCAAACTAGACAATTAGTTTATTTAGGGTAGCATTCTCAACATACCCATCTGGAGAAGCCAAAAAATAAAATGTATACTTGTTCTAACATTTTTAGCCATGACCAGCGATTGATCAATATATATATATGGGATAAACAATAATGCTGTTCCATGAACAGTTTTTGAGTGATGTCAGATTTCAGAGGCACGATGCTTTTCCAGTTTTGGTTTATTTTGGCATAAGGATACTCGATATTTAGTTCCATTGGGCAATATGTGTATTTATTCATAAATAGATAGGCAGAGCCCAGGTGGAAGTAAAGCAGTGAACCCTTTTATAGCTTCTCTAACCTTCATTATTGTACCATCGGATTTATAATAGCCAACTGTTATCTGAAGACTCTGTATACAGTGTATAGGGACTGTTACTTTGCCTTTTTCTCAATTGTAACATTTTTTTTTCTTTGAAAAGCAATATAGCACATCATTTTCTATAAAAGAAATGGGGGAGTGAATGGAAGGAGAAATGTAGGTCCCCTTCAATTGAATGAATGTACATTCAAGAACAGTATTTAGTCATTTCCTTAGCTAGTTTTTAAAAGTCAATAGATAATACAGTTGTTAATCTGTAAAATCAACCCAAGGATAAGGTTGTTTTGTTATTTTTCCTTAACAAAAACAGGCACTGCTCACTATTTTGCTAGATCTATCTACAGGCCCAAAATTCTAGGCAGACATGCCTCAGGCAACTATCACTACAAAAAGACTCATTTCTAAGGTTATAGGATCTCATATGAACTGCAATCCATTCACTTTACCAGTCCTACAATAGGCATTCAGTTGAATTACAACTGGCAGTCCCCTTGGGCTTTATAGAGCGGTTACATGGAAATTCAAATATGAGCTTTAAATCTTCTCATTCATATGCAAGATAAACTGCACCCACTGATTATTTTTTCTGCTAACCAACAATTAAACTAAAATAGTTAAAAGCACACAATACATTCCTCTCCTTTGCAGAGGTGGGAAGGAAGAATCAAAATATTTCATTGAAATGTAATGACAAAAGGAAAATATAAGTTTAAAAAACAGAAAAAGCCAAAGAAAAACCAACCCAAAACAAAACCCAAAACACCTGGCACAAATAGCAAAAATCAGGGGAAAGAAATTCCAGCTGTTCTGTTGGGAAAATGAAATTTTGCTTTGATATTTAAGTGAAACACCACTTTTTCTCATTTTAATTAATGTAGTAATTTGAGAAATATTTATAGCCTAATTAAACTGAACAGGAATCTACTGAATATGATTTTTCACAAATCAGCTGTTATGGTATACTAGTAGCCAAATTACTGTAGTGGAAACAATTGACTGCCTACTAGCTGGCTTCTAAAGTAATGAAATGAGACTTCCAGGGAGTGAAAACCAGTTTTAAAAAATAAAAAAATAAAAATCTATCACTTGGCAGTACTTTTAGGATCAATACATATATTTTAAATAAGTGGATAAACTTCCTAGTTTACTAGACCCCTTTAGCTGACCAGGTGCTATATACAGGAGGAAATAGAAAAAAAAAGTACAAAAATTAGCTTACTCCTATAGCACTAAGACTTGAACCTCAAGATTGGTTTAGGTTTATACCCTGGTCTAAATCATGATTTGGGTTTAGTCATGGGTTGATTAAATTTGCACAAAGCCATAAAACATGGATTACAAGCTATAGAAGGAGTATTCACAAACCAAATATAGCAAAGCCAAAATTAAGCAAAGCACATTATGGCTTTGTATAATACGGGAATTTATCTGGAGCAAAGCACATTGGCATCGTGTGTAGCTCAATGTAACATGCAGACAATGCAAACTGTGCAATTTGAATCAGTCCAAAATTTGCATGATGATGGCAAAAATTATACAGCAATTTGCAATGATGGTGTCGTGGCATATGTGTTGATACTTGCCCCCGCTCCCTGCAGTGGCCATGTTTGTGAACCCAGTTGGTTTGAGAGCAATTTCTCTGTGGGATTCACATTTCCATTTTTAAACGGTTATGGAATAAAGACAAATGGTCACTCCCCCCATTGAAAACACTCATCATTTAGTGAGATTCATTTTCAATCTTCTGAGAAAACACCGATCTCTTGTTGAGCAAAGGGCAGAGGAAAAATCTAGCAATCTAATGTAGGAGCTATGTAGTTAGGGTTGTTCAGCCAGAAATGGAACGCAATGCAGTGTAACCAGATATATTCACATACAAGGACCATAGCTTTAAGGTGAAATCTAAAGATATTTACTCAGAAATTAAGAACATTTCCTTGAAATCTTCATAAGGAAGATTTCTGGAATCTGAACTGACTTAACTCCAAAACAGATTCTGCCAGATTTAGTCGAACTGCCATATTCATCAATGCTAGTTTCCTTGTTTTTTTTTTAATATATAAATTCAAAATTGTCTAACCAGTTGCGTTTTATACTTATATTACACCTCAGTTACAGTATTTATCGCAGCTATAACACTTTTAGCCTACCACATACAGGCTATTAGTTTTATTTATTTTACACTAGCAAGCCTAGTTAAACCAAGAGAACAATTGCCTCGAGGTTGCCCAATAGATGAATATGCCTGGGGTGAGGGGGATTTAAAAAAAAAAATATCTTAATTCAACATTTCCTTCCACTTGAGTGCCTATTTTGTAACCCTACTTGCCAGTTAAGTACTTGACTTTCAGCACGGTGATAGCTTCAGCGTTAGGCACACAATAGGCTTTACTTTCTCAGGTGCCCTATCTCAAGCTGGAACTTCCGCACACACACACACAAAAAAAAAAGCACTCAGCGCTCTTTTCCTTTAACTTCCATCCGCCCCCCCCCCCACACACACACCTCCGTCCGCTTCCCTCTCTGCACCATTTTAAAGCCTTGCCCAATTGTGCCGCGTTCTAAAAGTCTTTCGAAACGGGTTGCTTCTCTTAATAGGAATTTAACGCGCTGCTGCTGTGTTGGCGAAGGGGAGAAACCTGTTCGAGCACACTCGGAGATCGACTAGGCTTCCCTGCCCGGAGCTCAGCGCCTGGTACGGTTGGCTCAAAGGACACTCGCGGTTGCCCCTGAACAGGCGGTCAGGCCAGCAGCGCTTCAACAGGTGCAGTTTCACTGTTATGAAGTCATGGGCCGAGCTGCACCTGTGGCGTTTTCCAGCCGATGCTGAGGCAGCGGGGCCTGGGTGGACGATGGCCACCCCGCAGCCTTCCTAGCCAAGCGAAAGCGCTGCTTTTAGGGGGGGGGGGTCATTCCACGCGCCTCGAGGGCTAGCGGGCTTACGAGTTCACACTTTGAAACCGGTCCCAGGTGAGAAAGCGGGGACTTGGCAGCCGGGCGGCCCGCGGATCTCAGACTTGGGAGAGCACGTGTTTAGCAAAAGTGGTGAAGGGCCGGCTAGAATGAAAGCCGACCCCGCGGGAAGCCGAACGGATCCGGCACCTGGCTTTTTGTATACATGCCTGGCTGTCTCTAATGTCGCTGGGAAAAATAGGAAACATAAAATGCATCCTCCTCGCGTCCTCCACTTTGTAAAAATGCCCCCTCTTCTCTTTTCTCTAACTCCCCCCCCCCCCAACCATGCATAAGCATCAAAGCGCAGCCACGGCGGGCAGAGCTCGGAGCTTCAGTCTTAACGCCCCCATGAGCAGCCGAGATTGCCGGAGAAGAGCACGGCTGGACCGTCTTCCCGAGAGCGGGCGGCAGGAGGCGCTGGCGCGTCCGCTCTAACGGGCTACTATGAGCTCCCTGCCGAAAACGAGTCCCTCATTCCCGCGGCCGAGGCGCTAAGAAACGGAGGGACGGACGCGCGCGAGCGCTCAGCTCCTCCTTTCGCGGCTGAGCAAAGTAACTCCGATGGAGTAACGAGCAGCCGCGATCGCAGCAGCCGCCGCCAGCACCGGGCTTGAGCTTGCGCCCGGAGGGAGGGAGCGGGCGGGCGGGGAGAGCACCGCCGTCCAGCCAGCAAAGAAGAGAAGGAGGAAAAAAAAAACAAAACTGTTGCCTTCCCTTCTTCTTTCTTTCCTTTCCGACCAGGCAACAGGAGTCTCCGGGAAGGCGAGAGGTTTCCTCGCGGCTCTGGGCAGAGACCGCCTGAGCAGAGAGACTCCGGGTAAAGTTATCCAAACTCGCCATGGCCCCGGAGGCTGGAGCCGTCGGTTTACTGGCGGTGATCGTCTCCTTCGTCGCGCCCTCGGCTGCCTTCCTCGGAGCAGCTCGTGGCCAGTTCTCGGCAGGTAAGGACTTGCTCCGTGCCCAAGGCGTCCCGTTTCTATGGGGGAAGCGGGCCGCCTCCTCCTTTGCCTCCCTTGGCTTCTCCCGCTGAGTGCCGGATTGGGGGGGGGAGGGAAACCTTTGGGGTTCGAAGATCTCCCTCCAGTTGGAAGAGACGGGAGGCGGTGGAGGTTGTACCGAGGGAAGGGGTCCCATTAGAGAAGTGGGCTTCTTTCCCGGCTGATTCCGCCACATTCCTGAGCTTGGCGCAAGGAGGGTGCCCAGCAGCCTCATGCTTGCAATGGAGAGCCCCCCCCACCTCTCCCCCCCCCAAAAAAAGCCTAGCCGTTTGGGGTTCTCCCTCATAGTTGCTTCGGAGGTCGGAGGAAGTGGAACGCGCCGCGGCGCCTTCCTTCCAGAATCCCACCTTCGGCACCTTCGCGCGTTCGAGAGCGAGAAGGGACCGTTGGAAAGCCTTGTCCTTTCGTTCGCCTTTTCCTCAAAGCTGGGAAATCGCCCTCACCTCCCGGCCTGGCACTTGGCGGCTGCGTGTAAAATCGCTGGAGTTTTTGCATCTTGGAACCGGGGTGCGGGGTGCGGGGTGGGGAGAAGAGCCATAGAAGGGGCCCATATTAGACCCTTGAGTCCAACGCGCTGCTCGGCGCAGGAATCCACCAGGACTTCCAGGAGTTGCACATTTTCGGTTTCTCACGCCAGTGGTCGACCTCTCGCCTGGTCAGTTGCCCAGATCCTGTTTGCGTAGCCTTGGCTCGTTACATTGTGGAATATCTCCTCTGCTTTGTTAGTAGAGGTGGGGGTGCATTGGGGGGGCTGACTTCTGCATGATCGCGGCATACACACACACACACACGGGGGGGAAAAAAACGGGGGGGGGGTGGCACAAAAAGAATGTTAAGTTTCCCCCGGAAGCTTTCGCTAACTTCTTTGTATCTAAACTGGAAAGGGGCCGAGGAGGAACAACTCACTCTTCTTCCTCTCAGTGTGTAGCTTCACTTCGTATAACCGGAGCCTTGAAGGGAGGGTAGTGCTTCGGGTCACCGCCTCAGGTTTTACCTTCCCCTCCCCGGATCATCTTGGCAGCCCTTTTTTTTTTTCCCCTTTTCAGGGGAGTGGAGAGCAGCCGCGAAACAGTTAAGACTTTGGCGCGGTTATCAGGCTTTTTCTAAAGCAAACAAGCTGCACCCAACAGCGACGGGCCGATTCCTCCTTTCTTCTGTTGACTTTACTGCCGGGCTAACTTTTGGCCCGAGGGGGGCCGATCTCGGCGCAGCGGCTTCCCGCGGGCGGAATGGCTTGGGACGCGCAGGCTCCCCCTGCGCAGAGACGTTCAGAACTTGGCATGGGGTTCTGGTTAGCGAGCGCCTTTCAGCCTCGCCTTTTGTTTCTGGGGGGAAAAAAAACCCCACAAAAACCTGGTGATTAAGCGCCAGAGAGAAAGTCATCTGAAGGTTTTGGGGTGGGGGAAGAGGAATGCGAGTTGACAGCTACAGAGCGAAATGCTGAAAGTCCCAACAAACCTGCTTGCCCAGTTCAAGGGGGGATGTTGGCTATATATCCATCCCAGAAATATGGTACTGGCTGTAACCGTATCTTTTTCGTCTGGAAGGAAAAGCAGCCATTCATTCGGTTTGGAACAACTTGTAAAAAAAAAAAAGACACTCGTTCTTCCCAATGCAAATGAATTGTAAAACCTACTGAGGGTGTTTGACCTCTGACACTGTTTCTTGTGTTTTCTATGTAAGATCCGGAGAAATAGGCTGTTCTTAATCTAGCTGGACTTGTGTGCAGTCTTTTCTGAAGCGAGGCAGAAAGTTGGAGAGAGTAGGATTCTTATACCCCTCAAGTCCATCGGTTTTAGGGGAGCTTATTTCTGAGTGTGTGTAACTTATGTTGCAAAGAACCTTATCCAATAAACAAAACAATTTTGAAATATATTTTTTTCTCCCTTCCAAATGTTTGCAAGACTGAAATCTTGATACGAAGTTTTGAAATTGTTGGCTGTATGTAGATTGCTATGACTGAAAGATATTATGGAGTGTATTTTTAACAAATATAAACAAAAGGTCTTATGTATATGTTGTCAATATTCTCGGAACATTTGAGCTATTTCCATTCTATTTTTAAAAAAAAAAAACAATGCAAAACTTTTTTTTGCAGTGCCAGTAGTTTTGTTGTGTTGTATGCAGTCAAAGACAAAAGGAAAATATATTCTGCATTTGCCTTAAGTTACATGTTTTCTCTACCTTACTAGATATGCTAAATCACCTATTGCTTTTAAACTATCATTTAATCAGGCAATATTTTTTTTTTTAGATACGTCCATTTCAATGCTGAAGCAGTTAAATCTGTTGTGGGTTTTGCTAGCTTTTATTTCCACATTCTGTTGCTGCTCTTTGCAATGCAGTTCTTGTTTCTCACATACTCTTTCCCCAAGGAAAGTTATGATAACTGCATATTCTACAAGCATATCATTCTTTGTAGCTTAGAAGGTAGAATAAGGGACCAAGGTTACATCAGTATCCTGGAATTTTATTAGGTGTGGTGACAGGAGGAAAACAGACACACATATGAAGGGATTCTTAGGGGGTGATTCACAGACCACCTGCAATAGGACAGGAATTAAATTAACTGCCAGCAGTCTCTGAATTGTCCTATTTTTTTTTAAAAAAAATAGATCACTACAATAAATTGGACAGATTTTTTTCTGGTATTGCTGAACTCTCAGTATTAAACACTATCTGCCCTTGACTTCAGATATCTGACAATCAAATTGAAAAGCTGTCAGCTGGCCATTTATGAATACAGACTTCTAAGTTTGAAGAAAAAGATACAATTTTGAGAGATGCCACAAACTGTAGCAGTGCAAGACTAGGTTTTTCTTGAGTTTAGGATATATGCATAATGTGGCTTGAAGCGACCCTCTGTAATTTTGTGTAATGTATTCTCTTCAACTTTGTTCTACATGTTGTTAAAAAAATGTGCTGATGTCTGAAACAAAGACCTAGGGGTTTTACAAATTAATTCAGGGAAACACTTCTTTCTTTAATAAATATGGAACAAAAGACAATAAAAGGCAACAGGATTCCTTCTTTTATTCCAACTTTGTTATTTTATCAAGAATTACTCTGAATATTGTTTTGAATGGACAAGCAATGTATAAATATACAAGTGGTGTGTATGATTATGCAAATGTAAATATCATACATTTGTCATGAAGCTTTTACATCCTAACCGGGGTCTGTATCTCCCTTCATCTCATTATAATAAGTTCATTCTCATTCTTGTCTAGAGCTCTGTGTTTAAAATTATCAGATTCAGTGTAAATGTTGACTGTCTTGATCATCATTTAATTAACATTTTTAATAAAGTCAGCAATGACTTCAGTAGCTCAGTGATGTGAGCACATTAATTGAAATTGTATTATAGTCTTTATCTTAATTCCTGAATCATTTGTTGGCATAGAAGCAGTATTATTCAGAAGTAGCATAAAAATATAGTGCTGCTTTTTTTTAATTAGACTGTGTAGGAAACTATATGGGTTCTGGCCCTAAATATAGTTCACAAGATTGTGTGAAACTGGCCCTTTCCCAAGTGACTTTCTCCTGTTATCAGTTTCTCTTCAGAGGTATTTAGTGTGAATAAAAAAAGGTAAAGGAGTGCCTGTGGATTTTGCTCTGCTAGTCATAGCCAAGGCCATTGACCCAACTTTCTGAAGACATTTCTGCAGTCATGTGCTCAGCATGACATCACGGGAGTGCTGTTATTTTCCCGCCAAAGTGGTACCTATTTATCTACTCGCATTTGCATGCTTTCAAACTGCTAGTTTGGTAGGAGCTAGGGTGAGGATAGGAGCTCACCCCATCACATGGAGCTTGGTTCTCGAACCTGGATTGCCAGCTTTCCAGCTGACAAGCCCATCGTCTTAACTGCTGAGCCATCATGTTGCCCTGTTTAATAGAAGTACAGAGAAGAAATTAGAGATAAGGCAAGATGAAGATGATTACGGGGATTGGCAGAGAACAGGGACACTTCTAATAGGAGAGAAGAAAATTGCAGAATGGGAAAGTACCTGAACATTATTATTTTTTCCTGTGCATTATTCACCCAGCCTTCCATCTATAGCAAAAAGATACGATAGATGATATCAATTTACAGTAAGAGGTAGAAATTCCATGTCAAGACTGTTTTTCAAAATTCCAGCTGTTCATTATCTTGCATAATCCTTTTTGCTAAATGATCATCTGTTTGTTTTGGAAAGAAAACTCCACAATGTTATTGCCTTGTAGTTATTTTGGGTACACAAAATAACCTGTTTTACTTGCTGGTATATAATATTCTCTCTTAAGCATATAGGTGAACTTGATGAGTGATTCATGGTTTGGGAATGGATTTTACATTCATGATTGTATGTTAGATCCATCCTATATGATTTATATATGTATGATCCAAATCACTATGGGAGTTGAAGGATGGATGAGTTGTTCTTTTTTTTAAAACAAAATGGTGGAAATAAAACAGCATTGCTGCTGTTTCAGGACAAATCTCTTTACTATATTTTGTCAAACTTTTTCACTGAGAAATAATCTTCCCTGGATGGGTTCTTAGACTATTCTGAAGTGGACAATGGGAATAATTATACAATGACTTTAATCTCCAGATCACAGCTTTATCAATATGAAGAAAATCCATGTACTGGATTGGCAAAATTTAATATTACATCTTAGTGAAATTGATCACAATAGCAGAAAATATGTAACATAATTCCCTTAAAAATCTTTAAACTTCCTACCATTTGTGAAAGAACTTACTCCAGTACCAAACTCTTCACAGTAATGTAGGTTTTATTTAATTAATCTGAAACCAGACACAAATAGGAACAGTAGACTTTAAAATGTAAATGTAAAACAAATATAATTTTACTGGGAAAGTGAGTTTAAGTAAAAACAATATGATCTAGTTTGGCAAGTTCTAATACAGGATTTTCTAAGCAAATAAAACCTAAGAATTGAAATAGCAGTAGCACTTAGACTTATATACCTTTTCACAGGGCTCTACAGCCCTCTCTAAGCAGCTTACAGAGTCAGCATATTGCCCCCAACAATCTGGGTCCTCATTTTACTGACCTTGGAACGATGCCTGTCTGAGGAATTCTGGGAGTTGAAGTCCACAAGCCATAAAAGGGCCAGGTTTGAAGACCCCTGTTCTATGCCTTCACAGCTTTGAATGGTCACTGAATGAGTGGCCATTAAACAATGACTGCCTGTAGTTCAAAACCAAACACAGTCTCACTGAAAGAGTTAACCTTTCAAGCATTTAACAGTCGCCAAATAAATAGAATGCTCTTTTATATTTTTCAGTTACTGAAAACAGAGCTTGGCCTTCTGGCCTTAAGAGTTAGCTAAAGCTGTGTTACATGGGAGAATCAAGTTAGTTTGGTGCCACTGAGTCCTATTTTGACATCTGATGACCCTATAGACCAGGGGTAGTCAACCGTGGCTCTTTTATGACTCGTGGACTTCAACTCCCAGAATTCCTGAGCCAGCATGGCTGGCTCTGGAATTCTGGGAGTTGAAGTCCACGAGTCATAAAAGAGCCAAGGTTGACTATCCCTGCTATAGACAAATGTCCACCATCTTCTAATAACAAATTATACCTCTTCCAGGAACATTTCTCTAATCTATTTGATCCCATACATCCAAACATAGTCTTTCTCTTTCTGTTTCTCCACCCTTGTTGAGTTAGAAAGCTTAACATCCTTGCTCAGAAATAGTAAATGTGATTCCATTTCACATTTGATTTTATTGAATTTTTTGTTTTATTTTGTGCATTGGTGTTATTTTTTCTATTTCTTTATTTGAGTTTATTTGAGCAGTGGAATTGCAATTACTAAAATAATGTGAATGAAAACTAAGTTAAAGTGAGGAGATGCCATAGACATAACATTCAAAGAAGTTAAGTAAGTGCCTTTGATTTGAATGCAATTCCTTTTGATTATATGTGCGAATATTCTACATCTTATACAGTAAAAATGTACCTTTCTTTCCTGCATCTCCTGCATCTAGTAATTTTTTTGTTCTTTTCTTTTCTCTCTGTCTCTCTTTCTCTCTCTCTTTGCCTTTGAGTCATTCCCGGATTGAGACAGAATGACTGGCCCAAAGTCACCCAGTTGGCTTTGTATCTAAGACATAGTCACCCAATTTTTAGCCTAGTGCCTTAACCACTACATCAATCTGTCTTTACATTGTTCCTATCTTTCTATAGTGTTACTTCCACACGTTGGCTTCCCTAAGCTTTGCCAGCAAAGTCCATAATTGGCTTGCATCACATGTCTGAAGTGTGAGTTTCTGCTTGCTGTTCAGTGCTTCAGAAGAATTGCAATTTTTTTTAATATGGTCCATAAATTAGCTGTTCTTGCAGTTCATGGGACTCTTAATAACTGTCAGTAAATCCATAATTCAGAAGCATCTTATCTTATTTCTCCTGCTCTTTCTCAGCTTTTACCTTTCCAAGTTGTAATTTATTACTGGAAAAAACCATTGCATTAACTATTCTTATCTTTGTTGTCATAGAAATATCATTCATGATTTTGTCTAAATTTGTCACTGCCTTCCTCCCTAGAATTAATCACTCCTTTATGTCTCTAGCATGTAGCCTATCTCTTTATTCTTGACTGGAAGAAAATAAAATTATCTGCTATGTCCACTTCTTTGCTATCAACTGTAAGTTCACTGAGCTTGCCGTTTGACATTATCTTTGTTTTCTTAATATTGTTCAATAACCCAGATTTTTCCTTTTCCCTGGTTACTTTCGTAATTATTTCTTCCAAGCCTCATTGCTTTCAGCTAACAAAGTGGCGCTATCTACATATCTTAGTCTGTTTGTATTTTGACCTCCAATTTCGATTTTAGCTTCACCTCTTTCCAGTAGATATGGGGACATTATTCATCTTTGATTCACTTTGTACTTGTTTGGAACCTGTTTCTTCGAATGCCAGTTTTATATTACTTCTTTGCTTTATTAGAAAGATTTCTTTGAAGTATAATTGAATCGTTATGCACTGCTGTATTTCATATTGTGATTTGTATATATTGCTAAAGCTTCATGTCTCTTTGATACTTTCTAACCTTGAACTCCAACCTTCCAATCATTGGTAGAAACGATTATCATAGAACATTTTTTTTTAAATCAACGAATGTCAAATTTTGCATACACAATGTATGCAAAATCTGGGATGTGTGACTCCCACGAAATTGAAATTTGGTAACATTGTGGCCATTTTAGCACACACACCCCCATGCCTTCTGATCACACTTCCCAGAACCCTTTAGGTTGCATGGTGCAAGAGAAGATGGAAGGGACACATCCCTATTCTTTTTCCCACCTCCCTCTGGGCCCTGATGGGTGAGCAGCTATTGCCTGCTCTGAAACCAATGCTGAAATTTGAAATTGTTTAATGATGGTTGCCGATGAGGGAAGAACTTTGGGAACAATTTGGATGCCTGCTTGCAAGTAGAACTGGCTGGGGGCGTGGTGGTGCTGGCAGTCCATGGATGAGTCCTATTCATCCCTGAAGGGAGGGGGGCCTTGGTGACATACTGGAAAGGGAAGTGGGGGTTTAGTTTGCCTTGTAGTTTACCATTCCATTTGTTCTCCCTCCCCTCCCCCCCAGCAAACTGGTAGGCAATTTCATGGATCAGAGGAGGAAGAGGTGGTTTCAGTTAGGTTCTCTTGGGTGGTCAAGAGGGAAGCCGAAACATTGCAAGCCAATAGTATATGGTGAAAGAAAAATGACCCAATGGCTCATGGGTTGTCTAGTGATATGGTAGAGCAGAGTTACCCATCTGTTCTCTTGTAATACTATGCAAACCATTTAAAACGGGTCCCCAACCTGTGGGCCGTGGCCCATTGGCCACTGGGCCATGGGACAGGCTGGCCAGGGCGTGCTTATGCACGTGTGTACTCATCCCCACTCGCACTAGCGCCACGGCAAAAATGGGATGCCATGGCCATGGTGAAAATGGGGCACCGCATGGCAAAAACAGGGTGCCATATGGCAAAAATGGGACACTGCATGACAAAAAAGGAGCAGGGCTAGCATGAGTCATGCGGGCGCTAGCGCTGCTCCGTTTGCATCATGCATGTGCTCACAGCCCTGTTTGCGTGCGCACGCACCTAAAACGTGTCCTCCCTTTCCCTCCGGTCCGCCAACTGAAAAAGGTTGGGGACCTCTGATTTAAAAGAAGTGTGCTTTGGAATGATGGAAGCGCATGTAGAGCATCTCTTATTTGACTAATTAAAGCAGCCATGACTCTTTCCAGGCTTATGCACTTTTGGTCCAGCCCCTTATCCCCCACATCACGCCGAATCCCCCCTCTCTTATGAACATATGTGTAAGAAGCAAAGATTCTTAATCTGAAGTTAAGATTTCAAAGTTTTTAAAAAATTGGATAGCAATAAATAAGCAATGGGTTTTTTCCCCTCACTATTTTATTTTGTGCATTTAAATACATTTTTTTTTTCGGAGAAGAGATTTGAAAGTTTAACCAAACTTTTACAAAGATCCATGGCACAAAAAGGTTGAGATTCCTTGGGTTAAAATGTATTAATATATTTTACCTATGTCATCTTAAGTATTAGCATAAATCTTAATTGTGCAAGAATTGTTTTTATGTTGTTTTTAATGCTTGATTGGGAACCTCCCAGAATTTGGTAAAACATAGGCAAATTAAACTGGTTACCAAATACAATCATTTAAAATTTTAAACTAGTACCTCAAATAGTCAGAATCTGACATGACAGCAAAACAAGTCATGAGGCCATCTGTATAATAGGGGCATCTGTTGTAGTAGCAAATATATAGCTAAGTTACATCTTGATTGGAGATTATAAGGGAATCCCATTGTAGACTAGAATGACAGGGAAGGTGACAAAATAAATTGTTTTTTCTGTCTTATTGCTAAGAAAACTACATGTAACTACCAAGGATGTGAGTTAAACTTTAAGGAGTTTTTATCCTTATTAAATAGGAAACTGATAAGACTAGAAGTTATTTAATAAATTCAATAAATAAATAAATAAATAAATTTGATTCCAGAAACGTGCTTTAGGATATGCATGTTGTATTTGTTGGCAACCCATTAAATCAGCTGCATCCCTTTCCAGCAGTGTGTGGCTGAAGTGAAAAGCTTTTCTAAGCAGTTGCTGTGCTATCCTAGAATAAGCTGCAGCTGTCTTAATGAGTCACTGGCAGGTGCTGAACCATTTTAAAACTGGATCTGAAGCATCACACAGTCCTTGAAAGGAAAGAGGAGTCAGTCTCCAGCATATTTTATATTTCCCATAATATTTTTGAGTTCAAAGATGTTTTTAGGAAATAAAAAAGTGGTGGTACTGCCTAATTTAGTTTTGAAAAGTTGCCAACCTGCTTTGAAAAAAAAAGTCATTGCAATTGTTCAGAGAGCTTCATTTTATGTTAGTTTTCTAATAAATGAATGTGTTATCCTTTTATGGGTAGATTAGTCTCTATCCGTGACAGTCATTAGAATATCCGTGATATCTTCTTAACCTTTCTGCTGTATTTACCAATCCAAAATGTTGGCCTATTTGTTTCTCCCTGATTATCTTAATTGTAAAATTCTAAAGAGGACTTTGCATGCAAACAGTTAATATCTTCCCAATTTTGAATTACTTAGTTTGCACTGGATAAGCATGTACTAATATGATTGCTACAACAACAGTATATTTTATCTGAATATAAAATATTGGTTATTGTCTTATTACACTGTGCTTTTTCATTGAGACAATGGGGTGGTTGGTTACATGCTAGCCTAAAGTCTTTATGCCTTTTTTGTTTTTTTTGTTTTGCTTCTGTTTTTATTATTGTAAGCCACCCAGAATTGTGTACCCATTGGATGGGCACTCATATAAATCTCATAAATGCAATTAGAGCATAAATTGCATAAGATCAAAGGCAGGATTGTATATGAAACAGAAAACGCATTTTGTTTCCAAAGTGAAACAAACATATTGCAATTTGGGAGTTTTGCCGAGCTGTTCCAGGCAGACTGTTGCTCGGCATAGCTGAAGCCCTGGTTTCTTGGTTGGTGTTGGTTTTGGCCAAGAGAAAACCCAGAAGGGTCTTATAAAGCTGGTTGGTGCACCTAACCCTTTTCTCCCTCTTCCTTTGCAAGACCTGTTTGGCAGCCTGTCAAATGGTCTTTCTGACTAAGGGGAAATAGGTGAAAGAGGCCCCTTTTAGCTATCCCAGGTAGACCAGACAGGAAACACAACCAGATGAGCTAATTCTACTTTATTGTAAGGCTACATTAATAAAACTTTGCAGGTCTGAAAGTACAAATCTCCTGCCATCTTCTTTACAATCTGAAAATCTAGGAAAAATCCATTCTGACTGTTTTTCTCCGTCCACTATGCAGCTGCAGACATGTTCTCTCTTATCTGACTGTTCCCTAGTTAACATTTCTTCACCCTGTCTCTCAATGTCTTTCTCACATACCATGACGGGTCCTGACACATTGGAAGAGGCAGGAGTTTTATAATCAATGTTTGAAGCTAAGGACAAGGTTGATGGTAGCACACAATTGGTCTGCCCACCCCCAAACTTCACAGCTCTTTTCTTTCTCTATCATCTATTTGCTGCTAGTGCTGTCTTTAGTTTTTTTCCCCTACCCTCCTCCCTCCACTGAAATATCTCTGCCCTTGGGGCTTGACATACAAGCTTTGATCCAAGCACAGATCACCAAGAAACTAGCTTTTCCATTTACTGAAAATCTGTCAAGCATAGCAAAACAATCCAGTCAAAGTTCAGTTCTTTATCTATAAGGTATATAGACAGAATCTTGCCAAACTAAATCTATATTACCCCAAGCTAATAGATATATCCTAGGAGATTTCTAGGGAATGGTTAAGCTAAATCTTTTTTTCTTCCTGCAGTCCAGCTCAGGACTGTGCTGTCTCTTGTCTTGCCCTGCCCCAACCTCTTCCCAGAATATGCTTCCTTCTTTACTGTAGTCTATCACATCACACACTCCGTTCATAAACATCCCATCACAATACCTCTCTAATCCAAGGTTGGTATATAGCTGGAATGAAGGGTTATCTTATGTCTAATCTTTTGGTCATATCAAACCATGTGCCTAGCTTCAGTTGCACTGAATTTGTGTTCGTTATTGTGAAATAAGCATTTGTGCAGTATATTTTAGAATAAATGAAATGTTAGAGCTAAGACAAAGTTGTGACTCAGCCATAAATTTTGCTATGGAAACAGTCACTGAAGTGTATTTGTTCAGCACTGCAACAGTTTTCTTAATTGAGATATAGCTAGCTTTGTTAAGAAACATGCACCTTGAAGTATTCTTGCACATTTTTGAGAAAAAAAATTGTTAGAGTAATCCAGTCATAGAAGAAATAGCTAGTATGTGGCTGTTATTAATAGCAGGGTTTGGACTTGGAAGATTCAAACTCAGCTTGGTCATGAAGCTCATAGGTAGCATGGGTGCAATTTTTCCTTAACAGTAAAGTGGGACACAAAACAGGAAAAAAATAAATGGGATGAAAAGAACCATTATGTATATTGTCTCAAGTTTCCTAGAGAAAAAACACAACATATAATCCTTAAAAAAACATTAACTCACATGCAAGAGTAGTTAGATGCTTTATACAAATCATTAATTGTGAGAATAATGTTGGAAAAAATAGCATTAAGACCCTTTCATATATTACAGTTTGTATATGATCATTGCAATTTTTTTTAAAATGACTAGTAGAAATGTCTGCTATTATACTGTATGTATATGATATTACATGCAAAGATCTAATAGTATATGTAAAATTGGACGGCCCCTTGTTTGAGTATGTCTTCAGGTGAAATTTGTTACTTGCTACAATGTACTCTGGGAATATTTTCCCCATTTCCTATGAAGGAAAAATAACATTGGATAAAGAACGTGATCAGCCCTCCTTGACATATTCTGAGAAATTACTGAAAGAGGATTTGCGGTCACAGGATGGTTATATTGTGACACATTCATCCTTCAGTCAGACATGTGATACCTTTTCCAGTCACTGTAAAAGCAGGCTGATACTTTTTTCAAAAGGAATTGTCACTGCTCATTTTACTTCAGGTATCTAGGCACTTTTCTTCTCAAGGTATCTGAGTTAAAATCCTAAACTAGGTGGCTAGTTTGTTACCTAAATCTGACAACTATGGGTGAAGGGCTTGGACTTGAGTGAGTGATCTAGGTTTGGCCAAGATCATCATTACAGCAACGGAACACAGATGGTTTTTTGGGACACATTTGGGCTGGGAAGAAGTCCTGTCTCTTAAATTGACAGTGCATTTAAAACACTTCGTCTGAAGTTTACAAGCCATATAAACTATCTGTAAGATTTGGAGAAATCCCATAAATAATTTTAAAGGCCTTGGTTATACTATGAAGTAAACAGATAATTGTTCTCTGCAAGTTAACAGTGTCCAGATGCTGACTATAAACATCTCCTTGACTGCTGCTGGATTAGGGCAGCAGCCACCAAACGTGTTAGCTTCATGTTCTAAAAAGATTGCTTCATGGATTGCACTCAGCAAAATACCTTAGTTGTTTATCTGAAACCGAAAGAGCTCCTGAAAATAAATGGAAGCTAATGTGTGTACCGTATGTAAAATAAATTAATGGGCCCTGTGAAGTTTGTGAAGTAGTCTTAAGTGTGAAGGATGTTGGCTTCAGCCCTTGAGGCAGCAGAGCCTGGAAGCAATCAAGAATTCAAGAAAGCATTACAGAACTGCTTGTGTTTAATTAGCTTATGCACTGGAGAGTCCCTGGAGGATACACTAACACAAGGAAGGAGCTGGTAAATGTTTAGTCATTTCTTCCAGAAGAATATATCCTGCTTTCCTTTTGAGACCCTCTCAGAGGGCTGGTGCAGATTTCATAATTGACCTCTAATTCACGGGGTGGTCTCATCAATAGCCTCTCTGTGATGAATTAGTATAATAAAGTTTGATAAAATAATACCTGGATCTGCTTTTTTTAAACCATAAAATCTTTGTAAAATATTTTGAGATCTATTCAGGCACTTACTGTTTCGTTGGTTGAAAATTCAGATGAGAAGATGGAATGCAATCCTTTTCATTTCATGGATTTTTCATGTATATATCAAATCCATGGGATTCTGCTTATTGCCTGAATTAATAAATACACATAAAAAATAAACAAGGAAGCCTCAATTTAGAAAAGCTTGTGGTGTATGAATCTTAGATTAGAGGGTAATTGTTCCTAAATAATTCACAATTGGAAGCACACCTTAAATCAAGATTTCAAACTAACTTAGTTCATTGGGAACAGTTCAGATGTAATATAAAACTATGCTCAAATATAGCTTCATAGATTGTTTATTGTTCACATGCAAGGAGAATTTGAGCAAACAAGCTGTGAGCATACACTGCTTTAAAAAAAGTCTAGATTTATAGCTTAATATTGCAGAACAGCCACTATTAGTTAATATCTAGGGACTATTTTCTAAAACATCTTTCTGAAGGAGGCTTCAATTAAGGATTTGGAATTAATCTTATATTGTTTTGTAAAGAAGAATTTGGAGGATCATGTAGCTTCTTTACATATGTCTCCTGGGGAACATTAGTATTGGGTGGACCAAGATGGCTGTCCTCCTTTTTTTAGAGTAAAGTCCTTCCAGTCTTATAGGGTCATTGATGCAGTTCTTGATCCACCAGAAAATCATGGTAGGTGAAGCTTTGTAACCCAGATAGTAGTGTTGTAGGGAAGCTAAGAGGCTGCCTTTGAGTTTTTGAATTATTCTGTTCAGATAATTTGGCTCTTGAGATGTCACCAGAAGCAGGAGAGGATCACTTCCTAACCTGATGAAAAACTAAACTCAATCTAATAATGAAAGCTTAGCTAAAGTGGAGAGTAGTGATCTCTGGCTGATAATATAAAACTCTTTCTGTTGCTGATTCCATGTGGCCAGAGTTATAGCTATCAGTAGTGACAGTTTTATGTCAAATTACTTAAGGCAAATTCACCTCTGATTAGGCATATAGGGGCCCTATGATGAATACCACTAACTCATAAGTTATTGTAATATGGAAGTTTCCTGATGTGATCATAAGCCAAGAGAGACAGCACAGTCAGAATCTTCTTGCCTGCTGTGGTTCAAATTCAACATATAGGTATCTTTAAAATAATCTCAACAAGAAAAGAGTTGACCTGCCTATGGATATTAAGAAAACAAGTCTTCAGGTTAGATTAGCACAATAAATTAAACTTGATCTAATTAACCACATATAAGAGGTTATTCTTAGTTTATTAGTAACTGAATAGCTAAATCAATAATTTAATTAGAGTTGTGGGACACACTTTGTGGTTGAAACATTGGGATATGTTGATAGAACATCTGGTTCTGAGTATTCCAGAAGCAGTCTAATCTTGGAATTGACCATTCTAAGAGCAGACCACAATCAGCACACTTCTATTTTCAGGCCAGGCCAAACCTACTATTACAAAGTTGGAACAGGATATTATGAGGCTTAAATGTTTTCACCGCAAAATGCTTTGCACATGTCTAAATTTAACTATAGCAAAATTAGCATTGGGCCCAAGTATGGCAGGATCAACTCTGAGCTACAGGCAAATAGTCAGGTTCATCCTGAAATATGCTGAGATTAGAAGCTGGTATTGATGGGCATTCCACATCTTAATCTAATTTTTGAGATAGCTCAAAAGCATCATGGAGTAGGAGAATTAAAGTGATCTGGTAGGAAAGACACATTAGCAGGAAGGCAGTAAATTAGCCCCATTTCTCAATCTGGTACTGTCTAGTATGTTAATCTTATAGGTCCCAGAATTACCATCTATCATGAATTGGATGTATGTGGGAGTTATAATCCCAATTATCTGGAGAGTTCCAGGATGACGAAAGTATGACTAGAATTCATATTAGGAAGCACTTGAATTGCAGGTAGTCCTCATTTAACAACCTCAATTGATACTGGAAATGGTGTTAAGTGATGACAAGTATGTTAACTTTAGCTTAATAACATCAGAAAGATACAACCTTGAATGTCCAGATGAACCCAAACAAGATTTCTACAACTTAACTCAAGAAGAAGCCTGGTTAAAGGGCAAATCTTATAGCCCTTTCCTCCGATTCTTCTGCCCTTTGGAATGCTCTCACAAGCACTAGGACAGGGATTTTCAAACTTGGGCTCTTTTATAACTTGTGGACCTCAACTCCCAGAATTCCTCAGCCAGTGTGCCTGGCTGAGGAATTCTGGGAGTTGAAGTCCATAAGTCATAAAAAGGCCAAGTTTGAAGACCCCTGCACTAGGATAATTAGCAAGATGTTTTTTTTAATTAATGTTTGCATTTACATTCATTGGGGAGAAAGGGATTTCAAGAGAGTTAACAGTCACATAATGGGGAATATACATAGAAAAGAATGTGCTAGCATCTGCTATTTGCCTAGCAAACTACAAAACCCTTAATATGAAATGATTAGGATCTTATTAATTTCAGGCAGCAAGTGGCTGGATGGTTCCAAATCAACCAGTTAAAGACACAGAGCTCAGCTTGTTAATTTGCATTTGGAGAGTTTTTAGGAAAGAGAAAAGCAGCCCAAGAAGAGGTAGCTTGTTTAGGCAATCCCTTCACTCTGTAAGAAGGTGGGGGTGGGAGGGATATCAGGCACAGGACAATGCTACTAACCAGTGCTTTTTTTGTAAAAAGAAAAAAAAAAAGGTGCCGGAACTCACACACATCATACAACCCGCCTTACCTACCCTACAAGGTTCCATCCAAAAAAGGTGCCAGAACTCTGTTCTGGGCGTTCTATGACAAAAAAAAGCCCTGCTACTAACTATAATGGTGAACACATGACACAGATTGCTAAGGTCATGAATGCAGGCATTGTTCACAAAATTATTTTTTCATCACCATCATAACTCCAAATGGTTGCACTCAATGGTAGTTGTTAAATGTGGGCAACTTGTATGTTGAATCAAATAAATGGTTGAATGATTTTCTTTAAGCCAAAATTCATAATATTCCTGTTTCAAGTTTTGATTAACTTTGATAATGAATTACCAAGGGAAACATTCATCTCTTGTGTTATGTAGAATGCTATAATCTAGCTAAGTAGTATATATTCATGTCAGATAATGAGAAAAGGCCAAATGATATCATACTTGCATGGAAATGACCACATGGTAAGTGACAAGGCATGGTATGTGCTCTCTTTTTTTTTTAATTAGAAATGCATTTTGCCCACCTTTTGGAATTTGTAGCCCAGAAAGTAAAATCTTATTCTTTTCTTTCCAGAAGTATTTTCCCTAGCACAGTGGTGGCGAACCTATGGCACGGGTGCCAGAGGCGGCACTCAGAGCCCTCTCTGTGGGCACGCGCGCCGTCGCCCCAGTCTTAGGCCTTCAGCTGGGTTTTATAAAACCTTTTCGCTTTAGGCCTCCGCGGACGTGTACACACAAAAAAAAGGTTCAATCAATCAATTTCAACTTCTCATGGAAAAAAAAGATATTGCAAAGTTGGAATTGATTGATTGAACTTTTTAGTCCCACCTAGTCTGCCGTGACCACCGCAGCCACACCCACCCAATGAGCCACACCCACCCGGCACCCAACGATGCATAAATGGGTTTTGGGTTGCAGTTTGGGCACTCGGTCTCTAAAAGGTTCGCCATCACTGCCCTAGCACTAACTTTTTTGTAAATAACTGACATTGAAGACGGAGATAATCCAGAGTAAAAGAAACATATGATAGGAATTTACTGTGTTCTTAATTTATATTCCAGTGCTAATGTTGGCAGTCACTGTGTATTTATATGTATTATTATAGTGGGGCTTTCCCCCCCCAAGAGGTCTGACCTGTTCTGTATCTGGGAACTTTTAACATTTTTTTAAATGAACTTGCAAAATTCAGATAAGGTATGATCGATATATTCATTGCATTAGGTTATTTATAAAAATAATAAAGGCTGGAGATGATAGATAGATAGATAGATAGATAGATAGATAGATAGATAGATAGATAGATAGATAGATAGATAGATAGATAGATAGATAGATAGAATGAAGCAGTAAAACCAAAGTTTGGTGCAAATAGTCCCAGGCCATTAGTGCAATGTATGCTTAATACTGGTTCACATTCTAAAAAAGCAGGATAGGGTTCCTCTATTTTGAAATTGCCATCACCAGAATGAACAACACTTTTTGCATGTACAAAACTCATTTTTGCAATATTGATAAATGATGTGATATAAAGACAAAGCATAGGAAGAAAAATGGACAAACTGATATTGGATATGTTTGTTGTTTTGTTAAAAGCAGATGAAAATATTTAAAGGAAATGACATGAGTTTGCAAGAATATATAGATGTCAGAAAGATGAACTCAGCAAGTCCTCTGGGAATAATGTGAGGAAGAATAGATTTTAATTGGGTAATTCTACAATTGAATTTATTTTTTAAAAAAGAACCATCCGAGATCAGAAATTAAATCAAGAATTTATAAAGGTATGTATGTATATGTGTGTATATATGCATTAGTTCATATCCTAGGTCAGCTGTCTAGATTGCTGGAGGGCATACAGCTTTCACAGGCAGGTGAAACATTAATACTTTTCAGTTGATTTTGATATATTGTCCTTGTTTTATGAATCCTTCTTTGTATTAGGGCAAAACTAGAACAGCAGTTAATCCTATGACATTGAGCTTTGGACTTCTTTCCTCTGAATAAGAGAGGAAATTTGAGATTCCTTCTCTGGTAGAGGGCTAGAGGTACATGTTAGGTCATCTGATATTCAGTGGAGAGTTGTAAATAATACAAAAGTCCAATGGGTAAGAAGTTGAAAAGTAGCTGAAAATTTGCAAGAAACATTGTTGGCAAATATATCAAAATGTATGCTAATAACTTGACTGCATTGAATTAATGTTCATGTATAGGGGAGATAAGCAGAACAACTTACTGGAGTATTGGAGAATCCTTTTGCAGAATAAATGCTGCCATAAGCATATTTTTTCTTTTAAAAATATATAATTTGCCATTTTCATCATGATTTTGTAGTCTAGTTTTATAAGGGGTTGGTGGGATTATTGAATAAAATCTTTACTTTAGAATCTGCTGTTTTAATTGATGTTATAAAACCTGTTGGAAACCTTTAACATTGACAGGCTTGGGCTGGATCTGGACATGCTCCCAGATTCTTCGCTCTGATGCTCCTAAACTTGATCTAATTAGTTAAAACTATACTGTAGCTGTACACAAACAACTGTTTAATTTAGGTATAGAACTTAACTAAGTATTTGAAAATTACCAGTTAAATACTCAACAATGTACTTATTGATTTCTTGATAATAAAATCATTTATCTAGAGTAAAGGAACAAGCAGAAGAAATATACTGTAGACTAGCACTTAATAGATTAGCCATGAAAGCCTTGTAAAATATATTCAAATGCTATGCTACATCTATACCTGTAAAGATTATAACAGTGCAAGCAGTCGTGCAAGCCCTTTGATATTCTTTGAAAATTGAATCTTAAAGAAGCAGGATGGAGAAAATATTGACACGTTTGGACATTTGTTGGAGAAAATTCCAGAGAATACTACAGATGGCCAAGAAAACCCAGCCAATGGCTCTTCAAACAAATCAACTCAAAGCTCTCATTCAAGGCACAAATAAACAGACTCAAATTATCATACTTCAGATCATGAGAAGATCTAACACTTTTGGCAAAGGCACAGGGATGAAGGAACAAGTTAGAGACAGATCTGTTTGGGGGGCAAAAAATCTATCCATGTGATTGTTAAGAGTCAACACCAACTTGATGGCATTTAACTGATCAACTTCATGTGATTTTAAAACCTAGTACAGTGATACCTTGGTGCTTATGATTAATCGGTTCTGGGAGGTGGGATGAGTACCAAAACTACAAGTACCAAATACATTTTTTTCCATAAAAACAAACAAATGACGAGTATTGGGACAAATTTTTCACATCAAAATGCATAGAGTACCAAATTCAATGAGTTTCCAAGCAGTTGAGTACCACTGTAAGTTCTTAGTAGATGAAATTTGATCTGGATTATGACACATCAGAACAACTTGGGGAAGGCTTCACAAGATGAGACGGATTTATTTCAGCACTGAGTCTCTTGGTTTCTATCACACCACTATACTTATCGGAAACTTGTGGAGGTAAGGATTATATTCTGGTGCAGCTAGACGTTTTAAATAACTTTATTCAGCCTAACTCAGTATTACCAAGGAATTATGAGGTTTATACTCCTCGTGATAACACATCCCTTCCCAGTCTTTCACCCATCACTGATCATTTCAGACTTTTGGTTGATGTGGTACAGTCCAGACATTGTTACTGTGTACTATGCTGTAACAGTACAGGAAGGAAACTTAAAAACAAGTTAAAGTTCTGTCAGAAGTGAAAGGTAGCTAATATAGGGGAAGAGGGAAAGAAAATTCATTAATTAGATTATTGGCTTCAGCAGATTGTCAGAAGGGGTCTGAAAGAAAAGGTGGACAAACTATAACATCTACAGAAATGTTCACCTCTATGGAGATTTAATTTCACAGAATTTTTCATCTGGAAAGGAGATTAAAAGAAGAATTGACCAGAAAAAAAAGAAAAGATGAGCTGTTGCAGCTTTACAGAAGTGTCCACCTCCAGGGAGATTAATAGCCTGCAGAGTAGAAAAAACCTGACTTAGAAAGGATATAAGTTGGCAGCAAAAAGACAAATGTATAGCAACTGCACAGTGAGCACCTTTGTAAACGTATCTTAGAAGGGCATTTGACGTGTCTGCTTGTTTCTTCCTGAAACATATGTCAAATTCTAACATGTTTACACAGTTAAAAAGTTACAGGTCTTTCTGTAGATACTAATTCTTGATAGTGTTGGTTGTTAGTTTAATTCTGTTTGCCTTGGCTTTATCTGGTTTTTTCCCCCCCTCCTGAAGGTCGAACAGATTTTATTGAGCAAGCTGTGCATTGCTCAGTGCATTATTTCTTCTCATCTCCTGTATCTATTCTATAATGTGCCAATAATTATTGACTTAATAATTGTGATCTTTTTGCCATTTTTTATTGGTATGGATACTTGTCCTATCTGACATAGGTATTTACGTCTGATTTACATGCTTTTTAGAACACAACTTTCCACTATGAATAGAAGGTGACCATTTTTTTGGTGCAGGTGCCAATAAGTTTTAAACTTCATAAGGTTGTGAAGTTATTTCACATTCTTGTATTGAAATACAATTTCAGCGAGAATAAGACAAGTTCTTGAACTTTATTTTATTGTATTGTGCAATATCCCTGTGCTATATAGCTTAAATGTTCCTGTGCAAAATATATTTGCATTTTGTTATATCTGCCAATGAGATAAGATATAGACATAAAGATGTGAGATAGATGTAGGAAGAGTTCATATCATAATATTACAGAATTTACAAGAACTGAAGTGCATGTACCTCAATTAATTCTAGTGGGAGTGAATAACTAACTATAGAAGGTTCTGCCATGTATCAGAAATCAAGAACAAGACATTTTCCATTAGGCTTGTCAGAAAGAGAACAAGCCAGGGATCCTGGTTCAGTTATGATAAAGCATGAAAACCTCTAATTTGTTAAAAAGTAAAGCAGAATTTTAGAAACTCTGGTTTCCCATAGACTAATGAGGCTGCATAAGGCATGAAAATGGGGTAAGCTTCAATGACCAGGGAATTTGGCTTTCTGTTTCACCAAAGATCTTGACCATCATTTTGATCCAGTTAGCTTTTGCTATCATGATAGTCATAGATTTTCAAGACATTGATGTTGGAACAAAAGTGAAAATTCATTCACCATAGGAGATTGCAGCTAAAGAGGTATAGCTTGTAAATGTAATTGATTCTTGGTAGTAGAAAAAAAAATGAAGCAGTGATTTTTGCTTCCCAGTTCTGCTTATTTCCAAATGAGATACATGCATATTTTGCAAAAATAATAATTCATTTTTAAATGAATCATACAAAGAAAAAAAAAGTATAACTGTTTTGTCAGTTAAAAACCAGGTCTATTGCAAACTGAGTCATATTATCGAGCGATTGGAAGAGTCACTTTGCTGTGAAGTTGGGAAACAGCCACTGTTTTGTCTGTGAGCCATTTGGTTCTGTGCCTACAATTCACCCTTTGGTGGCCTAAGGAAGTCTTTTGGTAAAGCTTAGCTGTGTCATACAAAAGCGTGCTGAAGCCCTTCACTGGATGGATGGATGGAGGGATGCCAGCATTTGTGCACCAGCACAAGGATTTAATTAGTCCCACTGCAATGTTTCTGGGACTACTGTGTGAGGAGATTGAGCTGCTGTCTCTGTGCATTGGCTTGTAGTATTGGAAGCTGTTAGAGGCAGATGTATCTGTAGGAAATCCGGCACAAATTCTGGAATTGTTAGCCTCCTCTCTCCAATTTCTTTTGCCTCTGGGAAGTAGTTTTATGCAAATTCATTATTTTGTTTTGAATGCGAGTAACACAAAGAAGCGAAGTGCTTCTGTGTTCTATCTGACAAAATATTGGATCATCATGGTTGGTTTTGCTTAGAAAATTATTCATAATTGATTTTAGATCATTCAGATGATTAATAAGGGCTGTATGTAAGGAGGGTGGAGTGCTCAAGACCTTTTTTGAATTGACTCTGTGGTTCAAGAATGACCTTGACAATAAAAATATTGCTTTCTGTATGTGGCTAAGCTATATTTTATTAAATCATGTGGTGGTTGTGAAGAATACCGTGTTCCATGGACCCCTAGGACCTCATAAAAACCTGTTAGAGTTCCATTAGACACTAAGAATGAAAAAAAGTTCATTCAGAATCAGTACATTTTCTATCACAAGAGTGTTGTTTCTGGAAATTTTTTTAAAGTAATAGGTTCTATAGTCTGAAAAATGTGAAAACCTTGGTTATTTTCTAGACTAAGATTTACCTTTATGGGAGACAATAATTATTTGTAGGCTGATGAAACTATAGTGTACTTTCTTTGGTTTTGAGTATTGTGTGAGTCCAACTTTTCTTATTTGTAAGTCACAGTTTAATGCAATAGTTTAAAGTAATGTAAAAAAAAAACCCAGTAAGAAGAATAGGACAGAACTTAATAGGGCACTACAGTTCTTCTATACTCAAAAATTAATATACCTACATCAATATAATATCTACCAGTTCTCCAGATATGATTGATATAGCACTTCCAGAATTCCCAGCTTACCCATTATGTAGACTAATGGGGCATGGAATTAGCCCTATGTTCTCCAAAGTCTGAAAAATCAGTGGAATGTTTGAATGTTAAATTATGCCAGATAAAACTTTGCCACATGGTGAAAATGCATAACTTTGACTGGATGTTACATGGTCTTTTGAGTGTTTTGTTGATGATTGAACTCCCCAAAAAAAGCAGTTATGAAAAAAAGCATTAAAGTAATGGGAACTGATTCAGTTAAAATCTCTGACATGTGTAGAAGCAATGATATAGGGGCTCTGGGGCCATACCAGGGCCTTGGGAATGGGCATAGGGTACCTTGTGTGTAAAAGCATTGTACCTTGAATATCATTCCTTAACCCAGTGATGGCGAACCTTTTAGAGACCGAGTGCCCAAAAACTGCCCCCCACCCCCATCCCCGCTCCGCCCTGCCCACTGGGCCACCCACCACCTCCACGGTCCGCCTCAGATCACCCAGGCAGCTCAGCAGTGCCATGGCAGCCATGAGCTAAGATGAATTGTATACTTGTGTATATGTATACGTGTATGTGTATATGCATATATTGGTATGACAACATGGTGTGAATCTAATACCCAGGCAAAAAAAATGAGTCACATCTTTATGCACCATACCGCTCACAACTCCTTGGGAAGTTGTGTTCATAACAGCTGCTTTTAGAAAAAAGGAAAAGAAAGGAACATGCCCTTTGAGGTCTTTCCTGAAGCATTTGTAAGGAATTGGGGTTTTCAGTTAACACTGAGGAAAGATTGCTTCACTTTGTGTCCTTATACTTCTGCAAGTAACAAATGCAGGTTCGGTCATTGGTCTTTGTCTCCTAACTTTCCCTACTGACATTTCCTTTCAGATTTGCTATTAGTGGAAAAGCTAGCATTGTAACCATTCTGTCATCTTATTCTACTTGCAGTACACTTAGCCCTGGAGGGTGTGATAAAACGTCTCCAAAATGTGACAAAAATATTAAAATAAAGTTAATGGATATGTATGTATCCTTATAAATCCTCCCCCCTTTCCAATTCCTATGGCTTCATATCAGGGCATTTAGAAGAACTGTTTTCAGTTCACATTTATATCAGTTTTTAGCAGAACTCCCACCAGATTCTTCACCCTTTAATTTAAACAGTAAATGTTTGCTTTAAACTAGAGTAATGTGTTCTAAGGCCAACGGCACTTAAGAATCTACTTGTGATAGTATGTTCTTGGATAAGACAAAAACATTTGAAGGAGCTCTCTCGACAAGGTGCACGTGAAGCTATGAGATTGCTTTAAATGAATCTGAGGCAATTCCACTGTTTTGTCAGGGTTCTGTAAATATAATTTGCTTCAATTAGTAAGAGCAGTTTCACTCTGAAGGCACTCACACAAATACTTTCCATAAAGATTTGCAGATCTGTGAGCCTTAGCCTTTTGTCCACAGCAGCAGTGATGTCTAAGGCCAGTTGTTGAATTTGTGGTTGCTGCATGTTAATTAAGCCACACAGTCTGCCAATCCAAAATATGGTTTAACCTTCCTCTAGCATGTTGGTTTGCACTTCAGAATGGAATGAGAAAGTTGTGCAAATGCAGTGTGAAAGTTTTGTGGATCTCTGTTTAAATTTATTCCAAGATTTAAAATTTTGCAAAATGTTATTGTTGGTGTCACAATATAATTATCTGATGGTTAAGCAATACTAATTTGTATTGTTGCTGGATTCACACATTACTACAAATCACAATGTAGTTTAGGTTAGGTTAGAGAAAGTAATATTGTGAGTAAAGCATATGAATAAAATTATGGCTTGGTGGGGATGTGTGAATCTAGCCAATATCTCATTTAGCTGTCTTCATACTGGATTAAAACATTTTCTAACAACACAAGAGCAAGAAGCAAACCAGGATGAAATATTTCCAGAGACTCCATTTAGCTTCTGGTATGCAAATGTTCAGCTGTAAATAGAATACCTGGCTAATTTTAATTATTATTAAATGATAAATATATTACTTCCCATTTTGTCTACTCTTCAAATGTTTGAAGAAAATGTGTTGGCTTGCCTTTTAATACAGACAGTAAAGTTCTGTGGTTCCTTGCTAGTTCAATTCTTATTTTATAGTAAATTCTTGCCAGATAATTTGTAGAGAAAGGCTTTTGTATAAAGGCTCTGAATGTTTGATATCTGTTTGGAACTTAAGTTTTTTAAAAAGAATTGTTCACAAAGCTTGTATTCCTTATTAATGACATTTCCCCAAGTTGCGTGAATCTGCAACATTTCCAGTTCTGCCTCCCTCCTACCCTCCCCCTTTCCAAAATTGCTTGAATGAGTTAAATAAGGCTTTTGGCAGAATAAGATGGAGATGGAGGAAAGAGGAGGGGCCCCAGGGAGCAAATTTACATTTTTAAGTGCATAGGGACTTGCAATATCATACCAATCTTAAACTTCCTAGAGCTAAACAAATGTAATCCAGTTTAGTCTTGCAAACCAAGGCCATGGGGGGTTTTCTCATTGTCAAGTTGTAGATTAAATTCACAGTTCTCGGTTTAGTGTTATGTGTATTACATACTGTTAGCAGAACATGAAGAGAAGAATTAAAAAGTGTGAAGATGTTTTGTTTCAGGCAATGTTGCCTTTAAACAGCTGTTAATGTACAGAAAGTGGCCCTTTGTTTTACCGACAGAGCTGAATAAAGAAGCATATCATTTAGTCATCTTACTGTGAACTTTTATTTTTGTTCCCCTTAATACAAAGTAAATAGCAGCACAGTTCTGTAGATGTCTGCTCAGCAGTAAATCTCATTAATTCAATAGTGCTTAGGCCCAGGTAAATGAGCATAAGATTGCAGGTTAAAACAATTGATTTTTCTGTACTTACTCGAATCTATAATTTAAGTAACTATAATGTTGAAAAGACTGTTAGCAGGACAGGTTGGAGAAATAAGCAAATGCTTCAAATCCTATATGAATAAGCAGCATGAATTACATTTTTATATTCTGCATCACAGGTACGTATACTCAAATTGTGTTGTGTTTATGTGGAGTCTGAAACAAAATCACCTTTTCATTTTGCCCGGGTTTCTCTAAATTAGTAGAGCCATAAATTCAGTGGGAAACCACAGGATCAGTCTTTATAACAAGAGCAAGCAATCTGGGAACTGAATGTGACCCTAGGGGCTTTTTTTCCTCCTTGAATTGCCACCACTATTTGTGAGAATATCTACTTGGCATCATCTATTAGTTGTTTTTTAGCATTTAATATCTGCCTCTTTTATCCATTACTGTAGTCTCTAACTAGTTCCTGTCTTATCCTAATGTTTGGTCTGTGTGTGCCCTTTTGCCCAAATTCCAGAATTTTGTTGCTAAAAGACAAGCAATAACTAATATTCCATTCCTTGCTGGTTGTTTACTTGTGGTTTTCTGCCAATTTCTTTAAGACTGCTATCAACATGACTTATCTGTTAAACTTCCATTTAGAGCGTGTGTTCCTAGGCATAGAAACTCTATGCATTTATGAAGTGAGCTGTAACTCACAAAAGCATATGCCTTTTAATAAATTTATTAGTCAGAAAAGGTGCTACTTGATTCCTCCTGATATTTTGCTCCCATGGATGAACACCATCTCCCTTGCTTCAGTGTCTGTGTTCCTATTACTCTAATAATGGGAAACTGAAATTAACAATAACATGAGTGTTAATATTAGTAAAAATGACAAATTGCACTGCAAATTCAACATTAATGATAATGTTGCCAACCCACTGTCTTTATATAGAACATAGAATAATAAAGTTGGAAGGGGCCTCGGAGATCTTCTAGTCCAATCCTCTGCTCAAGCAGAAGACCCCATACCACTTCAGACAAATGGTTGTCCAGTCTCTTTTTGAAAGCCTCCAGTGATAGAGCACCCATAACCTCTGAAGGCAAGTCATTCCACTGGTTGATTGCGGTCACTGTTAGGAAATTTCTCCTTAGTTCTAAGTTGATTTTTTTCCTTGATTAGTTTCCAACATTTGTTTCTTGTCTTGCCTTCTGGTGCTTTGGAATATAGTTTAACCCCCTCATCTTTGTAGGAACCCCTCAAATATTGGAACACTGCTATCATGTAATTCCTAGTCCTTTTTTTCATTAGACTAGACTAGTGTCTAGACTAGATTAGATATGAAACTCAGTGTTTAGAGTGATGATGATGATGAATTAATTAATGTGGCAATACCAGATTATAATAGAATAGAAGATAAAGGATTGGGGAAGATCACTCAATATCAAGATCTGAAAATGAAAATTGAGAGATTATAGCATAAACTAGCAGTGGTAGTCCCAATGGTTATCAGCGCACTAGGTGCCATACTAAAAAGCCTTGGATGACACTTGGAGAATCTGCCCATTGACAAATTCAATCTGTTAATTACAAAAGGCCACACCACACATATAGTATGCCAACACATTATAATATCTTAAGTTCTTGGGAAGAACATCATGCACATGAAGGGCAGCTGTAATTTCACATTGTTGTGTATAATAATAGCAACAAAATTGGTGCTTTGGAAAATCTGCAAGAAATACCATTTGGCTATAAGCAAGACATGGGACCACAAAATAGTAATAAAAATGAAGAAGCTAAGTTTCTGGGATTTTAGAATTGAAACTGATAAGCACCTGCCACATAACACTCTAGACTTAACAATGGTTGATAAGAAAGAGAAAAAAGTCTGGATAGTGGATGTTGCAGTAATTGGAGACAGCAGAATAGAAGAGAAAGAACTAAATATAATCACAAAATACAAAAAAGTAGAATGACTTTGGCAAAAGAAAGCAAAGGTAGTAGCAATAGTAATAGGCACCTTTGGTGCAATCCTCAAACACCTGAACACCTGGAACACCTTGTCATTGACAAAATCATCACCAATCAATTGTGAAAGGCAGCTTTGTATTGTATATCTCAATTCCGAGCTGCACAGGTGAAGTTGTCAATGTATTGACCCAGGAGCTGAAGGCTGTTTAGGTCTAGATGTGGAGGAAAAGACTTTGTTCAACCCTGGCAGGACTAAGTGACTATTAATAGCTTTAAAACAGCAAAATGGATGCTTTAAGGCAACATTTACTGGTGCACATATTCTTTATCAAATGTTTTTCAGAGTATATACCTTAAATAATGTCTGGATTATTGATATTTGGGTGCCTCTACAATAACACTGTGACCCTTGTGTTCCTAGATGAGATTTATTCTTGTTAAGGTCTAGCAGAGCATTACTAGAATCTCAAGACAAATTGTTGTGGCCTATTTAGGGAAGATAGGACCTGGGCTTGAGCTATAATACTTTTTCAACAAAGTCACTTTCACAGAAGTTGTTTTATCTCCTAATGGATGGGTAGAGGACATAGCCCTATTTTGGTTCTGTTATTCTCCATGCTGTAAATGTTCCAGGTAATGATTTCTTTCTCCTTTCAGTTGTAGGCAGGGCTGATTATTCAGATGTGTCATTGTCACCATTTCTTAAGCCTTGAAGCCTTTAGAAGATTTTGAGGTCCAAATTTACATAGTCCTAGAATGATCTTACAGTGTAGGAATACAATTATTGTTGTGCTTGGATTTTATAGGTTTATGGCATGCCGGGCTGATGTTAAACCGAATGGTTATTTATTTTTTATGCCAATTCTTTTTAATCTTACTGAATCCCAGTTCATTTCCAGTCCCAATTTAAGTGGCTGGTTGTAATTTAAAAAGCACTCCATGGATTTGAACCACAGTATCTAAAAGAATACTGCTTCTGTATCGATCTACTTGTACCCTAGAGGCATTTTTGAGTGGCATTCTCCAGATCAGACATGTCAAACTCACGATGTCACGTGACATCGCACAACGTATCGGGACAGTTTTGCCATTGCCAGCAATGAGGTGGGCACGGCTTCCGTGTGACTCGTCCAGCCCGCGGACCAGCAGTTTAACATCCCTGTTCTAGATGCTCTCCCCAGTTGAGTAGCAGGAAGTTATCCAGAAATGGGGCTTTTCCGTAATGGCCCCTAGGCAAAATCCTTGGCACTGTGTTGCTTTTCTTTTCAGCAGTTGGTGAAAGCACTGTTGTTGTTGTTTTTAATCCCCAAAAAACTTTGTCATGTTTTTTAAAATCATGTCTTATGCTTTTGTAACCAGTTTTTTATTTTTTTTATTTATGCTCTTGCTATTTTTTTTATTCTTGCCTGCATTCCTTGTTTTACTTTGTATATTTTACGCTGTGTGCTAATATGTTTTTATTAATTGCTTTAATTTACCATTTTAACTTTTTTAATTTGTAAAGCGGGGATTTTAAAGCGAAGGTGATACACAAACATTGAAAGAATAAATAAATAGTTCTAACAGTAACCACAGATCTTTGGACATCATATTCCCTGATAATAATAATGATAACTCAAATCTTAACAATCTAACAACTCATTTAATATCCTTTTGTTTGGAGTGACGTTATTTGTTATTCCATGTTACTCCATGTTCCATATGTTAAAGATAAAAAAAAAATCTTTGAGAAGAGCAGATCTTAAGGTTGTTAGAGTTTTAATGATTTGAAGTTGTGATTAGCACAATCTGAATCTAAGATCAATTCCCAGAAATATAGATGATGATAGAGTTCTGTTTTCTGGGTCTATCAAGTTTTCCATGTTTTTAAATTATTTAAACCTTTGATAAAGAGATCACATCACAATTCCTGGGCCAAGATACTTGATCATTTCCGAAAAGCCACACCTTTTTTTCTCCATCTGCTGCAGCTGTTTCTTGAGCATGTTACAAAACTTTCTGTGAAGTCTGTTTCCCTGTCAGTTTTGACATATATATGGCACTTCCATTGCAGCATACTACTCCCCCTTTTTTCTGGGGTTTTGCTCAACATTTATTTTGGATCATGTCTCAGTAGTGAATAGATTTTAAAAGATTTGGTATTTTACAAGCTCTAACTGTGACCAGTAGGTGGCAATGGCAATCACATTTAATTGCATTTTTCTTTGCTATAATATTTCATATAGTCTATATTATAATTTGGTCCAGTTAGAGGAAATAGGGAGGAAAGTTCTTTTTGCCACTGTCCTAATTTAATACAGTAAATGTAACACATACTTCCAGACATATAAAAGGTTTTGGTTTAGCTGCAGCTTAATAGGGTTGATGCTGAAGAAGCTTAAATGATAATTTTTTTTTAAAAAAAAAAAGTCCATTCAGATGTGTTTTTTATTGCTCTGATATGCATATGATTTTAATTATTTTAAGCATTTTAATTTAATGGTTGTTTTATTAACCTTTTTACATTTTTAATCATTTTATATCTGATCTCATTCCATGAGTTGTTATGCAAATAATTTTCTCTAAAACAAAAGCCTAAAATATTTGGAAGGTTTATCAAATGGAAATTTTTGCTAAGTAACCAGATTCAGCTTATTATGGCATCTTAACCAGGTTACATTGTTTAAAAGTAACAGCAGGAATGATTTCTTTTTTCTCACACTATAAATATTCCTCTCTGAATGCTTCCTCTTAGTTATAAATTTATGTTTTTCAATTAGTTCACCCCATCTGACTTTTATGATGCAAACAGACCTCAACTTATGACTATTCGTTTTTGTGACTGAAGTTACAATTGATCACTGTGGTCACGTGATTGTGATCTGGGCACTTGGCAACCAGCTTGCATTTATGACTGTTGCAATGTCCCAGGCTTAAGTGATAGCCATTTACAACCTTTCCAGCTGGCTTCCAACAAACAGTCAATGGGGAAGCCGGCAGGAAAACTCACAAGTCATGGTCACATGATGTTTCACTTAACTGCCATTGGAAAAGAATTCATAAAATCAGGTCTGTTTACGTGATACCTCACTTATCAACCACACTGTTTAAGAATGAATTTTCTGGTACCTATTGTCATAAATCAAGGTCTACCTATAATCCATCTCATACTATTAGCCTATATCATATCTCATATGATTTCAAGTCTACAGTGGTGGCCAAAATTGTGGAAACCTTTTGGGAAAAGTGTATTTTTGAGGTTTGATGGCTAATAACACCACTTTTTTTGGGAGTAGTACCATAAAATTATATATCAATGGAAAGATAATTTAATCAAGAATGTAATGCAACAAAGTTTGTTCAATTATATGTACTATATTCTATGAAAACCTATAGCCAAATAACCAGAAAAAGGAAGCACAACTTGCTTAGGTTGATATCAGGTAGCTTTCCTTCATCTGATTGTAGCCAATGAGCACGAGTGTTTAGCGAGCCAATCAGGTATCATCTTGTTTTGGCAATGAGCCAATCAGATCACAGTAGGATTCAGTTATTGATGTCATGTTTTGAAGCTGAGAGGAGGACATTTGTCAGTGTTATGTGATCGCTATCAAGTTGGTTGGGTTTTTTCCCCCTTTCATTTAGTGAGCTTGTAAAATATAATAAAATTAAAGTAATGGTGCAAAGGGTTGACTGGTTGCCCAGAAAGCGATGTAAAATAGTATTATTAAGTGAACAAGGCTACAGTTAATAGAGAAATTATAAGAAAAATTGGTGGAAACTTAAGCAAAGGTGGCATTTCTACTGTACACTTTCCCCAAAAGGTTTCCACAATTTTGGCCACTACTGTATAGGGATGTTCGAGTCTACAGTATGTGAATGTTCAAATTAATACATAAATATAGTTTTTTGGGAATCTGGTCTCAGCAAGGGACAAAATTGAGCAAACTTTAGCTAAATACAGGAAAGGCAAATAGGGTTGGATCTAGTGATGACTTGAATGGGAGGGCACCTGAAAAATCTCAGCGCTGGAGGCTACACTGAAAAGTTGATGAAGTCAGTGACAAATCTCTTCTGCATTGTTGCCAGAAAAAGAAATATAACTATGTTGGTTAGTCATCAGGAATAGAATTCAAATAATGGACTCTTGAGTTTTATAGTATTCTCTGTCCAGACCAAAAGAACCATTCAATCCCTCTGACACAGCTTGATATTAGCTGAATACCATCCCTTTACTAGAATTCTGTGATTTTAAATCACAGAAGGAAGCATATCATGTTTTATTATGTGTGGTTTTGACACCTTGTCTGAGAATTTCTAGAATTGACCCAGTTCTTCTGGAGGCCACACAGATAGGGAAGGTGGCTTTAAATATCTCATGAAAGTTGGAAGAGGACAATACTTGAGCCACGTTCAAGATGACCTTCCAGGGGATGGGAGTGGCAAGATTTATCAGTTGGACAAGATCCTCAATATTACTTGCAGACTGGTTCTTTGGAATTAAAATTGTCACTTTTTATTTTAAGGGCAATTCTGGTTCTTTTTTATTACTATTAAAAAAACTTTGTGGCAGGACAGAGAATGTATGATCTGAAACCACAGGATGAAGACTTCCCATTGTCTTCTTTATAAATGTGTGTTTCTGGGATCCGGATAAAATGGGGTAGATTCCGAAATTTTTATAAATAAATTAAAAAAAATAGATTTAGGTAATTAGATTTATGCTTGTGATTGTTTTCTTAGTGTGCCATGGTTTGTGGGAAAATATACAAGTATATAAGTGTATGATTCTTACTCTAGTAGTATTAATTTCTGGATAACTTTCCAAGGAAAAGGTACTTTTTATTTATTTTTCTTATTTTTTTGGCGTGAAATATGCTTTCTGAAACAGTTATTATTTAGAACAAATATATTTCCCCAGAAAGACTAATGGTTAATACATGAATGGTTTTCTACACTGTGTTGTATTACTCTAACTAAAATTGGAACTTTACTTCAGTGCTATCAACTAGGACTTAATTATGAGGTTGAAATATAATCTAATGTGTATTCAACTAAATTAACATTCCTAAATGTAGCAGTGTTATTTTTCTTAATGTTTAAAATTCTGTTTAAGACTAGACTAACTGTATATCAGCTCTAAGATGAAACTCATAAAACGAAGAGCAAATTGTACAATCTCAGTGCTTTCAATTAAATCTCATATGGCTTTTTCTTGGAATTTGAATAAAAGTAAACTGTAATCTCTAGCACTGTATATTAGGTTTTGTCTCTTATGTTACTGTTCTTTATTGCTCGTAGGGTGGATACTTTACATTGTACTGATGGATGTTGAAAAGTGGTCAGGCATTCCTTAACTATGGCAGGGAGAAAGCCAATAAATAAAGTTAATTAGTAATTCAATCCCATATCAAGTGTAACAGCAAAGCAAAGAGTTCTCATAACAAAGAAGGTTAACACTTATATAATCAGCAGAAATTATATATCTTTGGATAATTCACATATATATAGACGCCCATCCCATTTATTCATTGGTTGGATGTATTGTTTATTCCTTGACATTTTATGCCACTTTGAAGTTCTCAAATGTTAAATATATTTCTCCAAATTTTCTCTTGATAAAGTGGAAAGACAGAAGAAACCCATCACATATTTTTTGCAAAGGAATCTCCACACAAATTAGAGATAGATATGTAAAGAAATGTGGAAATAGTTCATTTCTACCATATTGCTGCCAAATTGGTATACAGTAAAAAAAAAATATGGCTATCCACTGCAGCATCTTCAGTGTCTGGATACATTGTGTGGTTCCTGTTCTGGAACTGACCATGATAAATTGCAGACTCTCCCCGCCTCCCTTGACGGCTTTGAACAACTGTTTGCTTCTGAGTTTCGTCCTCTATTTGCTATACTAGACTCTGATGTTTAAAGTAGTGGGTAAAGGCCATTTATTGTTTTTGAGTCATTCTCTTTCCCAGCTAAAAAAAAAAATTGTTCCAATAGATTCAAGCTATCAAAGAATATTGGTGTGGAGAAAATTTTTAGAAGAGAAATCCAGCCCAGGAGAGAGAACTAACAAAATGGATTTAATCTTTTCAATTTGTGGCCTGTGTAACCTATGTTCTTTTCTCCTCTCTTGGTAAAACTGAAATCATTTACAGAACCTATGCTAAGAATTTGTGCAGCTTTTCTACTGTAACATCCACTTATCCCTCTGTTAGGAGGCACAAATGAAAGCAAAATTGAAGGTGGCTGTAGGTGAACTGGCTTTGAATTCTATTGAAAGCATAAGAGGTTCCATGTCAGCTCTGTGTTACAAATCAGTCTCTACTCATTTTAGAGTGGGTTCCTGAAAACGGTAAACAGCTAAAAATATTGGATAGATATTGAATTGAAACCTCAGTCATTGTAAAAACAATATGGTCCCTGAATTAGAATTTGGTTTCTTATTTGTTTCATTTTTTTTTTCTTGTTATCCATGATGATAGACTATTTAGGAGAATGCTGCAACTTTTCATTGGCTGTTTCTGTTTGAGGGAAACTTTGCCAGGTCTTTTTCTTGCATAGACATTCAGGCACATGCGCTCCTACGCATCGCTTATCCTTGATGACTCTGTGATTCTACAAAGAGACCCTAATAAAAACATTGTAATTGAAACAGTATCAGAAGAGGTGAATGTGAGCGTCCAGCCTATGGTGATGCTCACGGGATTAATGAGGTCTGCATCAAAATGTTGCAGTCAGCCTTCCTGCTCAGTTCCCTGTTTTAGGGCTACAGAGGGTCAACAACAGAAACCTCCAGGCCTCATGGGCAAGGAGATTTTTTTGCACACATTTACTTGGAGTGAAGAAACAATTCTGGATAGGTAAAAAATGACAATGATTGATTGGTTGAAGAGCATGCATTCTAGCATTTCCTCCCCAATGAAGGCTGAGATATAATAGTATGAATGCTAGAATGTTCGCAGTCAAGTTTTAAAATTTGTGATGCATTTTTGAATATGGGACATATAGTAAATTTGGGAAGACTCTGGGTATGAACCATTCTGGGACCCAGATTTTTCACAAGTCCATCTTCATTTTACCACCATGCAGTATGGACATGCCTCTTATTTTCAACTACTATTCAATATAGTATTGCAACTAAAAAAATGAAGTATCATTATAGTCAGTTCTGTAACAAACTTACCATAGAAATGACTGTTTTCTACTTAGGAAGATTTCTCTGTAATCCCACCCCTAAAAGTAGTAATTGTAACATATGTGGAAGGGGGCATTAATCAATGGGAACTACTGGTTTATACATTGTTTTTTGGGGGGAATTCTCTCCCCCCCATTCTTTTCAAAAGTTTTTGCCTGATAGTATAACGATGAAGCCTTGCAATTATCTTTTGAAGTTATTATTGTTTGCCAAGTCTATTACATAATAACAAATAAGCATTTTGCATTCCTTTCATATCTGAATAATCTTGTAGTAGATCTTGGCACATATTCAAGCAAGTCATTTAGTGGTTTGGCTTGACTAGTGATCTGTCTAAAAATCCTGTTCTACTATGGATACTTACAAGACACCTGCCATTTAAAAACATTGTTCACTGCTGACAAGTTTGAAATACATGTTCTTGTGTCTTGTTATTATTTTATCTTAAGTTTCCATTAAAGTCCCTTTGAATCCTATTGACATATTTAGCTGCAGTTCCCTGTCACACTTTGTCACATAAGCCACAAAAGCTGGTTACAATACACGGTGCTTAGCTAGAAGCACAGTGGAATCATATGCTAAGCTAGAAGCCAACCAACCATGATATGTCTTAATATGATGTTTGGATACAATTGAATCTTAGTGAGCATTTCTACTTTTTGTAGCTGTTATTTTAAGAAGCAAAATCAATTATGGTCAGTCTGTTCCAGTGGCTGAAAGCAAAACCTGTTTGCCCAGCACTTCCTGTCCTTTGCATGTAATGGAATTAAGTTTGAATTTTGAGAGCCTTTTCTTTTAGGCAACCTGGAAACATAGCTACATTTCATGCAGTGCGTGTGAAGCCACCATCTTCTGCCTTGCTAAACTAAGGTAAGGGCAGAGACCATATAATGAAGCAGTTAAGCCCACCTTGTTTTGCTGGATTCTCACCAATGGTTGACTTGCGCAAGTTTTTTCCACGTCAAGGAAATGGTTACTGTAATTCAGCTTTAGATCTTATCTAGAAAAAGAAATGTTTTTGCCTGGTTTGGTATTTTTCCATCCACTGATATATCAAATGGAAGATTAGGCTAATCTTTAGGCCAAATATGTTTTTGCTTTGCTTCTGTGCTTGCTTTTGTTTGCTAAACTCATTCTATCCTCCTGTAGCATTCATACTAGTGTTAGCCATTGCATAATCTTGATATGCCACCCCATACCTGAGTTTACTGTTGGAATATAGTTGTTATATCTCAACATCTCATACAAACCAGCACTGAGCTTGTGTACAGCACTGTGAATATCTAAGCCTTTTCTGGATAACACCTGTATCATGAATTAATTCATTTAGCAATTTTCCAATGGTTGTAAAAGTCAACCATTTATGTTAGAGTGCCCATTTCAGTGAATTCTTTCCCCTGGCTTTTTAAAAATTGGTTTCATTAATGGATGAAAATATTGGAGCAAAGACAGAAATTGTAACTGAAAGAAATACAAGCTTTGTAATGAAAATAGGGTCTATTTTTGGCACTATGGAAATAAGTTTTTTTCCTTGCCTGGCTACACAATTCTTCTGTGAAGATAGAAAGCTACAAATTTCCTTATAGATAATTACAAAAGTATTTTTCTACAAACATATTTAGAAATATGTTATAGGGTTTTTTTTAGCAGCAGAGTATTTCTGATAAGAATAACACAATTAAATTTCACTAAAACTTCTCTTCTCTTCCATTGCTCAGCTCCTTGCATGTTTACTATTGAATATTGTTTTCAGTGCAGCTGCAATCCAAAAAAGTTACACAGAAATGAAATTAATTTCCTCCAATTATGTATCTTTTTCAAACTTTTAAGAGATGAAAGCAGGCAAAGGGGATAGTTTCGTACAGTTACTTTCTTGTAAGAAAGTGTTCTTTTAAAATATTGGCTTCCTTGAAATATTTCAATATCCAACATCCATCTATGTTTCCCATTAATAAAGGGAGTGTCTGTTAGGGTTGTATTGTTTATTCTTCACTTCAGGATCAGATCATACTTTTAGTAGGTGGAAAGGCCAAATTAGATTAATCTGTTAGTGGGGTTGATTCAATTAAAGCCTGACTGCTGCTATTTTGGTTCCTCTCCACCCCCAAATTGCTTCCTCAATTTCTTAAGTCATCCCACTTAGCCAGGATCTTGTAATGAATGAGATAACATCATAACCCTACAAAATCCAACTGTAAAATGATTTAATTACTGTAATTCATTGATACCATGTACTGAATTATTCTTCCCAATAGGTGATCTTCTGTATCTTTAGAAATAAAATTCTAATGTTCTTGAACAATGGCCATGCTAGCAAGGATTATTTGTGATATACAAGCATTCCTCCTTGAGTTACAATGATACTTGGGACTGGAATTTCTATCTCTAAGCAATGTGGTCTTTATGTAAAAGATCATGTGACCACATCTCTTAGCTATAGTAATCCCAGCACTCTCCATTGCTGTTATTAATGCCACTAGTAGTTACTTGAGGACCCACCATGATCCAAATCATTACTGGCTTGGATTCTCTCAGCCCCAGGCCTTAGTAAGGCAAGGGATTATCTTCTCTTGAACTTCACCTACCTGCCAGTCTCCCATCCTGCCCTTTTTGCTGCGGTGCACAGTAGCACTCCTCAGGGATAGCGTTGATACTGGGGCAGAAGTGGAGGCTTGGGGCCATCAGCAGTTTCAGACAGCCACCACCACCAGGCCTCAACTTTAGCCCCAGCTACTGCTGTTGTCACAGAGTGTCACCTTAAGTCCCACACTGCAGAACAACTAAATAGTCAAACATTTGTTGAATATAATTGAATAAATGGGAAACAGTTGCATTCATGGGTGCTAACACTAAGTCTGTGCAAAGTGACTATTTTATTTTAATAACTTGACTTTCAAATCTTGTTTTGGGAAATTTTGAGTCAGAATTCAAGAGTCACCTTCAATTAAATCACTGAAGTGGCCAGTTCAATACAGTGTCGAGGGGCCTCATTGCATGTACCGAAACATTATTGATGCTCAACTTGAAGTGGGGGAAGTTGATCCAGCCCAGTTGAAGAGAAATGCTGCTTTGATTTGTTACCTCAGTTTGAAAGTGCATGTCAGTCAAACCTTGGTTTAAAGTGAGGTGTCTCTTTAAGAGCTCTGCCAGCCCTTTAAAATATGGTTATTGTGAGAAACAGCAGAAGTTCCATCTTCTGTTGCTGATCTGAGATATCTCACTATGCATGTCTCTATGAAGAACCTTTTCAGTACTAATATAGTAGTCAGTAGTCATGTTCTGGTTTGCAGCAGAGAGAGAGAGAAAGTGAGTGAGAGAGAGAGAGAAGCATAATAGAAAATGAGAAGGACGCATGAAGAGGGATTGAGAGGACACATGAAGGATTGAGAGGTCAGGTAGCTTGAGAAGAAAGTTGTACATGTCTCAGTAAGAGTTGACTGATCCAGAAGACCTAATAAGGGCAATATTTTAAGAGTCTAAAAACGTTGTAAAGAGGTCTGTAGAAGTATAATTATATGTAAGGGTGCTTGAGGGTGAGACAATTAAGTGAAGAACCATTTTATCAGCATGTTTTTCAAAAGAAACCTATGGGGCATCAATCTTTTAAGATTTCACATGGAATTTAAATAATTTCTCTGTTTTGCATGCTTTGGTTGAAACAGCCTGTTTCCTTTGTCAAACCGTACTGCCTTTCAAAAGTTTTTCCCCTTCCTTTTGCAGGATAAGTGTGCATATGCATTTGTGTGTAAGAGAAGGAGATTGATGTTTTTTATTGCCAGTCCTGACAACTGACAACTACAACATTGAGGTGAGGTGGAGGGAAACTGTCAGGTTGTTGAAATCCCTCTGGAGAATTGACACTGTAGCTGAATTGGAGGGCGAAAAGAATACAAATAACAGGGAAGTTTTGAGTTACCTTGCTTTATCGCTGACAGCCTGAAGCAATATAAAGGCAACCCTAGCCAGGTTCATTTGGGAATGTTAAGGAGTTAATGTTTCGGTATTGCTGAATGGGGGCTAAACAGATGGTGTAATTAGCTTGCAGCAGTGCAGAATTATTTTTTTTCTGCCAGGGTAAGAGGAAATAACTGTGGGTGGTGAACAAGATCTCCTAAATTGATCCTCAACCTGCTTACAAAAGTATGCTAAGTACATATAGCAGACATGTGAAACTGCAGCCCCTGGGCCAGATGCGTCACTCCGAAACTGCGCCCACCCCATTGCTGGCAATGGGAAAAAAGTCACGATATGTCGCATGACATCACGTGACGTCGTGAGTTTGATATGCCTGACATATAATATAAGCGTCTCTTTCCAACTCCATCCCCACTTTTAGTTGTATTTTTGATGCAGAGATCCAAAAATATTCAAGACTCATTTGGACCATAATTGAGTAAGAGAATAAGTGGAGGATGAAAGAGTTTTAAAATTGGGTATGCCTAGTTTAATGAAGAGAAGGACAAGGGAGGACATGATAGCAGTGTTCCAATATCTCAGGGACTGCCACAAAGAAGAGGGAGTCAAGCTATTTTCCAAAGCGCCTGAAAGCAGGACAAGAAGCAACGGGTGGAAACTAATCAAGGAGAGAAGCAACCTAGAACTAAGGAGAAGCTTCCTGACAGTGAGAACAATTAACCAGTGGAACAACCTGCCTCCAGAAGCGGTGAATGCTCCAACACTGGAAGTTTTTAAGAAGAGACTGGACAGCCATTTGTCCGAAATGGCATAGGGTTTCCTGCCTAAGCAGGGGTTGGACTAGATGACCTCCAAGGTCCCTTTCAACTTTACTACTACTACTACTACTACTACTACTACTACTACTACTACTATTATTATTATTATTATTATTATTATTATTATTATTATTATTAGCAAAATTTCCCCTATTCCTGTGTAATAGCCATCTGGAAAGTACCTACTGAATAGAAATCCCAGTATAGTTGCCTTTTTTTCTTTTTGTTTGTCCACTGTAGGCATACTTCTCAATTCTTATCCAAACTTAGGTGATCTGGAACAGGATTAAGTAACGCAGTTCGCTCCAACATACCTTTTTTCTTGTACTGATACAAAAGTCTCTTTCTTTACATTATTGGAATAAGCATTTGCTCTCCATTACAAACAAACAGTAGTTTAGATTTGACATATTTCTTACAAAATGGTTGCAAACATAAAAACCTAATTGTAGATTTTAGTTAACCATACATAGTGTGGGGAAAATTAGTCCTTAGATGAGTAGAATCAGTTAAATCATGTTGATATATAGAGCTATAAGGCCAATGTTTCTTATCTTATTAGAACAATCCTATAGATTTGCAATGGGAAATGTTTCTCTTTTGAACTTGGCATTGATAAACTGCCCCCTTCTCTTGATTTATGAGAGATGTTTTCTTCTCTGTTTTATTATTTTATTGCATCGTCCCTATTTTGAAAACAATCATGAAAAATTTTGCATTTGCAATTTTTGATTTGAAAACCCCTGTGCCCCTTCCATTTTTTGTCTGTGAATAGTTTTATTTTCGCCCATGTATTTTGCAACTCAGAATTAAATAGACAATCAAGAGAATGAAAATAAATAAATTCAGAAGATGCTAATTTTAAATATGTTTATCTACGTATATTGAATAGGATTCCACTGTCTTTTCCCCATTCCTCCCCCTAATAACAATGAAACTTATCCAATAGAATAAAATATATTCTGGAATACATTACATAGCAATAGTTTAGATCAGGGATTCCTTACCCTTTTTGCTATTGCAGCCCCCTTTAGTGTAATCTTAATGCACATGTCACTCCCTAAAATCTGAATACCAAAATAAACAAGAGGATGACACTTTGGGGGAAAGGTGGATTCAATTCTAATCAGGTAACTAAAAGGTTCTTCATATTTTCCCTGGATTCTGCCTGGACGTCCCCAAGGGAGGCACAAATTACAGTTTGGGAAACCCTGGCTTAAGTGATTGCATAATTAGTCCAGTTATTTGCATTATACTTTCAAATTATTCACATAGCCTTGTAGCTTCAGGTCCACCTGAAAAAAAAATGGAAATATTTTGTTAAAATGTTTGTAGTTGCACAAAGTCCACAGGGCTGAATGATTGATCATAGTTGCATAAATACTTTAGCTTTGCCAAACTTTGTTCAGGTGCTACAAGAGGAGTGGGGAACAGTCCCTTTCCTAAATTACTTTGGGGATGTCAGTGAAGAGATGGTCTCCATGAGCAGCATGGATAGAGCTGGCTGAAGCAGAAGGGTTTGCATATTTATGAGGCTCCCAATTGCAGATATTCATGCTGTAACCATGGCGCTTCAGTGATGTCACAGCAGGACTTGGAAAAGAGACAGACAGACCTCTTTCATATGTTGAATTCCACGTGGAAATGCATGGTCCGAGCAAGGCTTTTGAAGTACTATTTTATTGGAAAAGTTGGATTTGTATGCATTACATTCTGGTGAACTATTCAGAACTTGTTCAATTACCATGTGAAAATAGTTTGGAAAAGTAGATCATTTTTCTTTATTAAGTTACTCTACTAATACTTTATAATACCATAGGTAAATGCTATTTCTTGTGTTTTGAAAGCCATATAAGGCAGGCTACTAAACTGGAAGTATTTATTTTTCAGAACAGACTGCTTTCTTTGTGTTTACATTATTTATGAACATGAACATAAATTGTAATTGCTAGAAAATAGAGTTGAAATAAATAAATTCCATAAGGAGAACCAGACTATACCCTTAAGGACCAAGATAATTTTCTGGCAACTAGGTGCTTTGTTATGTTTTTTTTTTTTCGGGAGTGGGGGGGAAATGTGTCTGAAGTAAATTCTGATATGAATAAAATAAGAATTTTCTTTTGAGTAAAATCTTCAGTGTAAGATATATTTATGTAAATATGTCCATAATTTCCTTTACCTAATTAGGATTCCTATTTTTCTCTCTCTTAAAGTTCTGGAAACAAAAAGTGTTCCAGTGGTTAAGACAGTTAGGATTCCAAAGTAAATTTGCCACATTTTTTCTATATATTTTAATAAAGATTATTTCAGTGAAGTAACAATTAGAATCCAAAACCTTGATTAGAGTTAGACATAAGGTGAAAAAATACAGGCATATTTTGTAAACTAAGCTGATAAACAGATCCTCTAAACTCATATTGTTTTGTTTTCTCTCATAAAACTACACACAATGATGGGGATAGGGATTCAAGTGTATGTTTAAAACAAGAAATATAAAGTAAATGTAAATATCACATATTCTTGAAAACCCTGAAATCTTGTGTATGTCTACACAGACACAAACACACGTGCTTAGGAGAAACCACCATGTTTAATTGAAGGCATATCTATTTTTTTCTCTTTTTTGGTTATTCAAAAAGAGTGTGATAAAGTTTATACATTAATGGTAATTAGGTACAGGGCTTTAGGTGAATAACAAAATAAAATGCATACAATGAAACCTATCTCAATTTTATCAATTGTCCTACCTTTTAAAATATCATTACATTTGATATTTTGTATAAGTTATAAGGTTCCTCTAAAATATTTTGACTCTTAAGTTCTTCACTGGAACATTTTTTAAAGGTATGATATTATTTGGTTGCACAGTGTTGTGTCTGACATCTTCGGAGGCAAAGTTTCTTGTGGTCTGTTCATTTTCCTCTGAAGTTACCAGCCATGGTTGCCATTAAAACATTGGGAAATCTGTTCTGTAGATCACAAAAATCTGAAACTCAAAACTGCCCAAGAGACTCTGTTGTGAAACATACATTAGGCTTTATTTTTTTACCTTATCTAGAATTTCTCTTTATGACTGGTACTAAATCACAAAAGCAAACCTACAGTCAGTGTATCTCCATTTCACATTTAACTGCTTTTCTGTTATAACTCTGAACACCGGGAGCTGGAAGTTATTGGTATTTTGCTTTATCTATTTCTCCATTGAGATTTTTGGTGTGTTGGGATCTATTTAGGCAAGATGGTCAGTTAAATTGGAAGATGGTGTTTATAAGATCTCCAGAGGATAGGAAATGCTGCTTTATTATATATGCATTATACTCTTCATCTGTCTACCTCAGCAGTTTTTAATCCAAAGAGTTAGCATAATAGCTTTTCTCACACAAAATTTCTTATCATCAGTATTAGGTGGGGCTGAGATATGCTGAAGCATGCAAGGTTATAGTAAAGAAATATTATTCTGACTAGAGAACTGAGTGGAATTTGGACCAGAATCCTATAATCTTAGATTCAGCATACTACCCACTGCAAAACATTTACTCCTTAATATTTAATGGAATAGTGACAATATTTCCATGTTTTTTTTTAATTAGTAGGTTATTCAGCTGATCATATGGCAATTAAGATTGGACCAGGGCTGCACTAAGAATAAGAATGTTTTGTCCTATTCCACCAAATCACAAGGATATATTCATGTAGTCATCAGGAATCGAGTTCAATTTGAGGGACTTCCAATCTTTTGTTAAATGAAGGAAGTACAAAAGTCAGCTGAGCTAAGCTGTAGGGAAATAGAAATATTGAGGCAGATGGAATGACATTGGTGGATGGCAAGATAATAGCATTCATTAGTAAAGGAATAGGAAAAAAGGGGAATTGGACTACCTGGAAAGGGGGAGATTTGGGAGACATGCTGTGGTAATAGTCACAAAGCTCTTTTGATGTTTAATTTGCAATCTTACCTGCATTACAAATCAAGAATATTCAGGGAAGATTTTGTTCTTTCATTTTCTTTCTTTTATTCTCAGGCCTGCTACCATCCATAGCATCAGATAAAAAATGCCAGACTTCCCTTTGTTCATATGACATTCTTTTGGAAAAGAAAAGAGTGAGATCACAGAAAAGATCGTTGCTATGCCAATTGTATTTGCCTTGTTGGAAGATTCCTGGAATTGCTAGGTTGATAGGGAGCTGAAAATTCTGTCTCTTGTCCTTTCATATTTGCTCTATTGCCTCAAAGCATTTAAGCACAATGAGGTACACATATTGGTTCTAAGTAGCCATTTTCTCTCCCCTCTCATCATTCCAAATGTGATCAGAATTAAGAAATGAAGTAAACTATGTACGTTTCTCAGGTTTATAGACATCCCTGGATTGTTCTTGGATAAGTAAAGAGAATAAGCAACATGTTGGAGTTATATGATGGACAGTTCTGCAAGATAATTTACATTTTGGCTTCCTATTACTGAAAAAAACAACTAGTTGAATAGAACTTCAGCCTTCCACTTGAATTACATTTTGGAGAAGTTGCAGGACTGAAAAATGTGTTTCCTTAGAAAACCCAGGATGGTAGAGTTGCACAAGACTCCAGGTACATTAATGCAGCAAGGGCATTGCATCATTGTTAATTTGAATAGTAAAGTCTCTGTGTATTCCCCACCTCTTCTTTACTTCAATATAATTTGCTTATACTTTTCCAAAAAATATTATTTCCTGTTCAACCTGTTAATCTGTTGTGTTAAAAGAAATAAAAGCAGCACGGAAGGTGGAAAAAACGATTAACCCCAGCTGGAGCCCAATTAAACTTCACAAATCATACACAGTGTATCCATAGAAAGTGAATATGTCCCATAGAATAGCTGCTTCATTCCCAATTTTGAGGTCTGAATAATAGAACCACACTTGTTATATGGTTTTCTTTTCCTTCAGATAACTACTAAATGTTATGTGGTAGCTAAGTCATGTTCAATCTAGTTCATTTTAGAGGTGTTGTGCTTATAGTTCTCTAATCAGCAACCGGGATTTCTGGGAATGATAGTTCCTGCACATCTGTATGACACCTGCTAGTTAATATATGTTTTTTAGATCATCAGATTTAAACACCTGTCTCTGAGCAGTAGATCTGTGCTGAGTTATAATGTCTTCTATAGGCTATTCAGGTCAGGTTAGTTATTTTTTCATTTCCATTGGGAAGCATCTGAGGTCCCAGTTTCAACTGAATTATAAACCAAGTTAAATTCCACATTATATTAACAGGTCAATCCTGGATGTAATAAGGTACTTGCCCTGGAAATGCTTTGAAATGAGCATAGGTCTATTTATATCAGCTCCCATAGAGTTAAAGTTCAGCATTTTTAGATGGTAGAAAATTGAGGAAAGAAACCCAGCACATGTAGGGCAAAAGCAACAGCTTCATTTGGAACAGTGATATAATTGGCTTCTTCTTGCCGATATTTCCACCAGACTAGTGGAAATTTTGCTAGCAGCCTCAACAGAATTAGATGGTATCATTTCTCTGAACATTTACACTTTGCCTTGGGGACCTTTGCAGAAAGGCAATTTACAAATGTAATAATGAAGCAAATCCAGAAGGCGGATTACAAATAAATAGGTGGGATTATTTATATCTCCCTTTGAAAGCCTGCACGGAGGGAAACTAATGTATAATTCAGAAAGTTTTTAAGTTATCATTCTTCTTAAAGTAGTACTTGCATTCAAGAAGCAAGAGGAACTTGTGATGGAATACCCAGAACATAAGCAATAACCTGTACTATAATAGGAATAGTAGCCTTGAGCTTCTGAAATGTTACTAATTGAAATCTTTTGCAATTTTAATTTAACTAAATTAGATGGATGGAATGTCACTTACCCAGTCCTCAGACACCACTGTCCTTCTTAAGCTTAAACACTGTGGTAGATACTTTTTCAACTTGCTTATATTCAAAGAGTAACTAGATTAATTGAAAAATATGCAGAATCTGGAGGATTTCATTAGAATCTGTTGGTGAGTTTTGATCTGTCACGTGCTGCAGTTTTGCCTGGGATATTCTAGTTATCTCTCTGTTTTGAATAATTATGAAAGATAATATCTGATAGCTTAAATTGTGATGGAAAGAGTATTGGTAAATTAAAAAAATATGGGTGGGTGGTTGAGGTTTCCACTGTTAAGATTCCCTTCCCACCTATTAATTAACAACAACAACAACAACAATTG